>NW_026852019.1:0-27386 GCF_026571515.1 Ruditapes philippinarum
TATTATTGTTAATTTGCCAAATTGACATTAGTATCTCGATTATATCAATGTTAATAACATCTGCATCTGTTGTCCACGCAATGCCAATTTCTGTTACAATTTGGTAGTTGATCACTGTTCGTACAATCAGATTGAGAGAAACAAGTTACGGCTTGATTTGCTGAAATTAAAAAAAATCAGAAATTATTTCATTAAAAAATGAGTTTCACTCATCAGAGGTGTTTAACATGTCAATACAGGTTATAATCTGTGGTATATATGTCGTTAACTTATCATAGTATACAGAAATACACACGATATATGCTCCATCTTTCAAAAGTGTTTTGTAATGAAATAAAACTTCATTGCATTAATCACCATTGTGGTAGATTTTCAACATTTTGTGCATGTAAAGGATTCAAAAAAGTAAAACTGTTTAATCTTGTAAAACACTACGCAGTGTATTACGAAAAATACCGTTATCTCAAATATTTAAAGCTATACGTGCGCTCAAAATAGTTTGTTTCCTGTTGATACATGTATAATGATAAATAGCTAAAGACGAATCTTTGGTAATATTTTACGTCGTACTTTTAATCAGTATAAATGTTATGTATTTTTATCGTAAAAATAATATGTATTTCTTACGATTACACGTGCACACCATGTTAACACATTCTTTATGGAAGTTTGGAGAACATGTAAAACTCGTACATTCCTGTGCAGAACTGGTACAGTTCTCACCATACACGTACGCAACTGAAAAATGAAGCAAATTACTACATATATTGATTAAAGTATCATAATATCATTAACAATAGAATAAAATAATTATGATAAGGCGACACACAAATAAAACTCAACACTTCAGTTTCAATAAATTATCTTTTTACTATGCTCGCAGCACTATATTCATTTCTTTCATAACAATTTAGCCTCAGAAGTTCAGTTTCTCTTATATTTTATAATAGTCTTAGTACAGTAAACATAAGTATTAGGAGCTGCGTCCCATATACGACGCTCCTCTTCTATATGTTTTACTTCACCGCAGATGTAATGGATAAACAAATTACTTAGCGAATCAAGCGTTTAACATAATCCCTTTCAAAATTACGTTTTGCGATTTTACAAGTACTCTTTTCATATTTTGTCTGTATTGACCGACACTTTCACCTTAGGCAACAAAAACAATAGGATGGTAAATCATAAATTACTTACCGCAAGTTAAAGCAACGATCAATATTGAAGCATTCATATCTCTTAGTTCAGGCGCAATGTGAAAAAGTTCCACTTTTAAAATATTTAATACATAGAATAATGACATGGGTTCATCATAATTGAACCATTAGATAAGAAAGCCACTATTTTTAGTGATGTCGTGATAATATAGTAAAGATTCACATACATTTTGACAAGCATGTATTATATATTCTAAAACTTACACAGCTTAAATTTATGCATCGTAAGAAATGTATCATGATAAAACCATAGGATTTCGATTTTTCCCCACTTTTTTTCACCCCTACTATACAGCGCAAGTTTGGGATATTTTGTATTGAAACTGCATTCAAAATGATGAGAAAAATGTTCTACATGGCATAACATTATTCGATATTTGAAAACAAGCATATTTTTAAAAACGAATATTTTTTAGGAAATGCGCTTACCTTTTTTTTCAGCTTTGCTTTGACCGAGAGCTCTCATTTGAACAGATAACCAAAATGTGAAAGAGACACTGTTTAGTTATGGTGTTTCTGTTTAGAAGCGTTTGGTTAATGTTCTTCCTTCTTAGCATACTTGGACTATGTAAAGCTTTATACAAACAGATTGTGTCTAAGATTGTTTTGAAATAATATATTCGTATGACTCATTATTCGCCAACCTTCCTTATTTAACTTGTTTTTCATATTTTATATAGTCGTTTTACAAGTTATTTTAATAAACAAAGCATTTGATTTTTTTAAATAGAATAACAATTTTATATCTCATATTCACCCCCTTGCGTATAGGTCTTCCCAATGCTAAGAGTTTACATACATAAGAAGCATGATCGTGGAATCGGTTTCTTACATATTGTGCATAATGTGGCGACTTTTATTGCCTACAATATCAACAACCATTTCGATGGCAATAAGGCAGCTAGTTTTTACGTGGCGTTGTTCAAAGAAGACGTCTAACTTGTTCATGAACCGCTCAAATTTCTCTCATTCAAATAATTTAACTGTAGAAAAGTTCAAATAAAAGGTCAAGCTAGCGGTTGTGTCTGTTGACCTTTCAATTCAGGTGAAACAGCATTAACCCACTTTACCGTTGGATTTAACTTTATATAACGGAATATGATCTCACAGAACGTATCAATATCGGCACCTACTTGCGAAAACTACTTTAACTAATATAGATTCTACAATACGTTTATAGTGACATTGAAAATTGTTTTTTTATAGGTCAGCTGAGCACAAAGTGCTCAAGGTGAGCTTTTGTTTTCACAATTTGTCCAGCATATATCGTGCGTCCGTTCATCCGTCGTCAACGTTTTATTCAAACGACTTCTTCGAATTCTTAGAAACGACCGGGCCAAATTTGATGAAATATTCCTGGGATGTCAAAAGCATTACGCTCTAGTAAAACTGTTCAAATGGCTCTTCTCCATTGAACATCTGGGTTAGAAGGGCTAATAGCTTATTTGTAAAATGAAATCTTATAAAATCTTCTTCTCTGAAAGTACAACGTCCAGAGCTTAGATATTGTGTGTAGCATTATATTATGCTACTCTAGACAAAAATGTTCAAATTATAGCCAATTATATGTGTCTAAATTGGCCTCGCCAGAGTCATTGACTTTTCTTAAATGTGTATAATAAAAACTTTTTAAAAAATATGATAAACAAGATCAACAAGGAAAGGCGGCGTTCAATGAACGCAACCCCCACATGACCCAGCAACAAGAGCCAATGGCAAGGAGCCCAGGGGGACCCCAAACAAAAACAGGACAGGGCAAAGACAGAGCACGGACAAGTTAATCATTAAATGATAATTAACTTGTAACTGATTAGGAATTCAAAGAAAATAAAAATAGGCCCACAAGGGGGAAGGGGACAGGAGACCGGGGGGGAGGGGGTGGGGAGTAATCAAAGAAATAAAAACTAGAGGCAATGGGGAAGATACTTACCGTAGACGAGAAAACAACAAGGGACACAAGCAAAAGTGTCACCAAAACAGTATGAAACAACATAAGACATACATCTGAGGAACACAGTGGGGCGCCGCCTTGGAACGGTCAGCAGCATAATAATGACTGCTGGGGAGTTTAAACCGGTTAATGGTGCACCAAACCTCGCTCTTAGCCCCACCATGTTCCCTATAAACGAGACAGTGTAAAAAAATGAATCCCCGCCAAGTGAAATTCTAACAGTTGTCATGGTTACAAAAGGTTAAATAAGTAAAACACTAAAATGATCATGTAGAAACATATAAAAGTAAACCAACCCAATGACCATAACAAAAGTACTCAATGTCCTAAAGGAAGACAGAGCAACAAGAAAATCACCTACAAGGGCCCGACGAAGCAAGACAGAAGACGAACATTAAGACAATTCAGTCCCAAAGGGCTTTACGAACTATCCATCATAGAGTCTCCCACTTGGTCCGTCAGATGCAATCAAAAGAGGAAAGCGTAGTGTCCAACTGTAAAAGGGTTGAACACTAGACATGCAGTATGTCTAAAAATAGTAGGGTCATAACCTCTTTTAATAAAACGTTTAATGATTTTAGTAAAAACAGCAGAAAAATTACCATGACCCAAAATCTTACGAAGTTTGTAAATCACATCGCCATAAAAACCAGGCTGGCTAATCCCTTGTCGCAGAAGAGTTTTTAAATCACTATTGAATTTGGAAATTAAATCAAAGTTACGATTGTAAAATTTAGTAAAATATTTCCGTAATTTATGATAGCGGTAGCCCTGTTTTAGAAGCTTGCTGGTAATAAAAATATTCCGCTCGTTGAAATCCTTTACGTTGCTACAAGCTCTAGCGAATCTAATTAACTGGGAAACATAAAATATGATAAACAAAATCAACAAGGAAAGGCGGCGTTCAATGAACGCAACCCCCACATGACCCAGCAACAAGAACCAATGGCAAGGAGCCCAGGGGGACCCCAAACAAAAACAGGACAGGGCAAAGACAGAGCACGGACAGGTTAATCATTAAATGATAATTAATTTGTAACTGATTAGGAATTTAAAGAAAATAAAAATAGGCCCACAAAGGGGAAGGGGACAGGAGACCGGGGGGAGGAGGGGGTGGGGAGTAATCAAAGAAATAAAAACTAGAGGCAATGGGGAAGATACTTACCGTAGACGAGAAAACAACAAGGGACACAAGCAAAAGTGTCACCAAAACAGTATGAAACAACATAAGACATACATCTGAGGAACACAGTGGGGCGCCGCCTTGGAACGGTCAGCAGCATAATAATGACTGCTGGGAGTTTAAACCGGTTAATGGTGCACCAAACCTCGCTCTTAGCCCCACCATGTTCCTATAAACGAGACAGTGTAAATAAAATGAATCCCCGCCAAGTGAAATTCTAACAGTTGTCATGGTTACAAAAGGTTAAATAAGTAAAACACTAAAATGATCATGTAGAAACATATAAAAGTAAACCCAATGACCATAACAAAAGTACTCAATGTCCTAAAGGAAGACAGAGCAACAAGAAAATCACCTACAAGGGCCCGACGAAGCAAGGCAGAAGACGAACATTAAGACAATTCAGTCCCAAAGGGCTTTACGAACTATCCATCATAGAGTCTCCCACTTGGTCCGTCAGATGCAATCAAAAGAGGAAAGCGTAGTGTCCAACTGTAAAAGGGTAAACCCCGTAAGATGTTGCATGGGGAACGTCTCCATCTAAATGTGGATAATTAACTATACAAAAGTCAAAGTCATCTCTTTTATCATAGATTTTCGTGTGAATAGAATTGTTGTTGATAGTAATATGAAGATCCAAAAATGATGTACTAAAATTTGAAGAGTTCGTTTTATTAAGTTGTAGTTCATGCGGATAAATGTCAGACACCATTTGATCAAAATAAGGATTATCTAAATTAAAAATATCATCAAGGTATCTGGAAGTATTATTAAATGCGACTATAACATCTTGTTGTTTCTCTTCAGAGAGACTCAACATAAAGTCTCTTTCATAGCAGTACAAAAACAAATCGGCGACCAGGGGTGCACAATTAGTACCCATAGGAATTCCTATGATCTGTTTAAATAGGGTATTACCAAACCTGACATAAATGTTGTCTAAAAGAAAAGAGAGTGCTCTACAAACTTCGTCACAGGTCCACATAGTATAATGTTTTACAATACCGTTAGTAAAAAAAGCTTTGTTAGAATTACATGCTAGAAAGGTAACGTTTTCCCGTGCAAAAGTTTTCTGAATTAGGGAAATTAGTTTATCATTGATTAATTTATGTGGCAAAGTTGTATAAAGTGTAGAAAAATCGTATGTACTGACAGTTGAAGCTTGAAAGTTCTTAAATTTTGAATTTATCCAAGATTTCACCAGAATTTTTAATTGACCAAAAGAGATGTTTGCCTGTGTTTTCATAGACTTTATCACAATATCTAATTACATGTGTTTTAATGGCAGTCAAACAAGACGTCAATAAAATAGAAAGTTTACTTGTAGTGCAAGAGTAGAATTAGCATGAATCTAGCTTTGTAAGGTTTTTTATGTAATTTAGGAATCCAATACATAATAGGAAGTTTAAGTTCTTTTTCATTAATTTGTACTTAAGATTTGAAATATTAGTAATATGATTGTTTACAATGTCTTTTCGGAGGCAGAGGTTTTAGAATACGCATTAGTACTATTAAGTTCCTTATGCAAAACGTTAATGTAATGGATTCGTCATACAATTATAATATTATTAGCCGCCTTGTCCGCTGGCACCAAAACAAATTTTGAATGAAAAGCTAGAATATCTTTCTTCAGATGTCTTAAAGTAAGTCTTGTTTTAGGTGGCAAAAATGTTCATTTCCACGATAAAAATTAATACGTGAATCAAATAATTTTAAAGATGTTACGTTTCCATGTAACTAGAGCATTACTATCCGCATTTTTCACGGCGACAGCATTTGACCGAAAAATCCTCTATAGATTCAGCAATCTGACCACGACAAGCATTAAAAATCAATTTCAGAAGGAATTCTGTATTTAGGTCTTTCAAGAATAAGTTACGAATTCTTTTGTCTGCAATTAATCAAAATTACCAGTGATTATATGGCCAAAAATCTGAATTACAGAATTTAGAAGTATTGCAGTCTCAAGTTGTTGGAGTATTAGACTGAATATCTAAGTCAGAAACCACTTTGTTGTAATTAAATATGATATTTCTAACAGGTTTCTTATATTTATAGCAAATAATTGGTATCTGGTGTTTTTGAAGTATAAAGGAACTGAATTAGTGACACGTTTATCACGAAAATACTTGGTAAATCGATGAAATCGATACCTTTATTAAGAAAGGTTACTTTTAGGAAATGCCTGTTGTGGTCAGAAGTGTTGTCGAT
This sequence comes from Ruditapes philippinarum, assembly GCF_026571515.1. Classification (NCBI taxonomy): domain Eukaryota; kingdom Metazoa; phylum Mollusca; class Bivalvia; order Venerida; family Veneridae; genus Ruditapes; species Ruditapes philippinarum. The sequence goes on from NW_026852019.1 coordinate 6,563, forward strand.
ATGGGTCTTAAGACGTGCTGAGTATAACTTTGAATAAGATAAGCTGCTGTATATAAAGGATCTGTTTGAATAACTATATTATCTGCCTCCGCGTCTAAGATTTTCAGAGATGATAATGAAAGGGAAGTAAGACGTGATAACATTGCATGTTTACCAGAGTTTTTTAAGATAATATTTAAGTCGGTGACAGACAGGGTAATTTTAGATTTACGTTTGATGTTGCCATTTCTACGTACTCCGTGAGATCGGGATTTACGTTTACGAATATTCAGAATAGAAAATATATCAATGTTAGGATCTTTTGAGATGTCACCTTGTTGAAAAATATTGTCATTTAGGCATTGTTGGGAAAGAGTTAGTAAGTTCTTGAGCCATTTTAATTCCGCTAAGTGTCTTACTGTTACTTTAAAACAAGCCGAAGCATCAAAATCATAAATCATTTGCTCCACTGGTTGAATTGAAACATTTTTAAATGAATGAATGTTGATATAGAAAAGTTGTAAATTTTGTGCGATTTCTCATTTTATAAAAATGTTCACGGAATCGAATTTTAAGAGAACGTCCTGTCTGACCAACATACTGTATGCCACACCCAGGGGTGTTTCAAGTTAAAACATAAACAAAATGAGTTGCCTTTCAGTCAATATCTGTATTTAAAATAATATTAAAAGTTCTCCCATTTACATTAGAGGTTATTGTAGACCTGTGCGATAAAAAGTTACAACATCCGCACCTCTTAGAATTACACTTATTAATAGAAGGATACACTCTAGCACTATGAGGATAATTAGTATGTGTGATATTATATTTCTTAAGAATGGTATGTTTTATAGGAGAAAGCCTAATGCGTAAAGAATTATTAAAAATATTAGAGTTAGTGGATCGTGGAATATAAAATGAATTAACAGATGAAAAAGTTTAAAGGCGAAAGAACGACGGATGGTGTTCGTCTAGGTGTACTGTAATTTCTAATCTGTAAAGAATTAGTAGACGTAGAATGTACCCGAAGAGGTGAAAGAAAGTGTGTATTGTTTCTATTCAATGTATTCATAATTATATGTAGTAATAAAATGATTCCGTGTCCAGTGGGGCACCAATATTAAAGTAACGAGACTAGAATATTAGTGCCACATTGTACACAGAACCTGCACTATGTCACACTAACCAAATATTGAAAAACTTTTCTTAATTAACAAAGGTAAGAGGTCATATATTTTGCATGAAACACTGTGAAGTGGACCTCTAAGTTTGTGTTTGAATTATAGTCTAGGGTTCAAAATTGGCCCCGCCCCGGGGTCATTGAGCTTCATTATGTACATAACGTAAAAACCTAACAATCCTCTCAGGGCCAAGCGCTTAAATATATTGTGTGTAGCATCATCTAATAAATCTCTGCAAAAGATTTGTGAATTATAACCCTGGGTCAAAATTGGCCTCGCCCCAGGGGCCATTGATTTTCCTTATGTTTATAGTTAAAAAATTCTGGAAACAAAGTGATCCCTCGGAAGCATTAATCACAACAAAATAACATAAGAATTGCAGACTCGGTTTGATTGAGTCTGTACATGAGGGATAATGAATAAGTGCAACATCCCTCACGCAAAACTAAAAAAAATCATCTTCTCTGTTTTGACAAAGGTTAAATATTTGGAAGTGGTCCTCCTCCAGGATTGTTCAAATTATAGCCCTTGCACCGAGTCCAATCGTTCACTATGTTTCCCAGGCGGAGAACGCATGAAGAGATCAATTTTACAGGTGGAAAACCGATACTGTGATAAGAAAATTGTCTTCAATTTCTTTGTAAATGCATATTTCACAAAACTGTATAGCCTATTCTGATCTCGTATGATTACTTTATCCGACAGGGCATCTCAAACTTGCCAAATCTTCGTTAACTTATTAGATCATTATCGACAACTGCACAAAGAAAAGTCACAAAATTGGTTAAATCGCTCTTTGATAGCCAATAACTTGACATCCAAGCAAACTTCTAAACATTTGTATCGCTTTAAAGGTTCTTTATTAACATATCCTCATCCACCAAAAGCCTGCTCTATTTCTATTCCGTATTTTTGGAGTATAATATCGTTTAAGCAAATTTTCAAAAATGAACGCATGAGCCGAACTTTTCATGTGGTTTTATAGGTTTGAAAAGTGAACGCATGAGCAGGTGATATTTTTTTAAAACTCCAGTTTTTTTTAATTATCTTACAAATTTAACATATTCAAAAACTTTAAATTTTCAAATTTTATTCCAATAAGTGAGAGACACTTCTTTTTACAAATTAAAATATACCTTGTACGCTGTATATATATGCTAATTAGCAAAAGTACGAGGTTTGTTGGGAAATATCGTGTAAAAATTGAAGTAATTCCTCGTTTGTATTATTTGCAAAAGCAGTTGTTAAGACGACAAAGAAAAGCATAATAGCTCCTCGAAAACTTGTAAACTTGTAAATATTGTTTAATACATTAAACGGAGAGATAACTAAGTCTTGTCATGTTGAATAAAATCAACAACTGACGACATTAAGCTGATTTATATAATAATCTTACATGACACTTTTGAAAAATCCTTTGCACGCATTGTAAATGATTGTTTTACAAAATATGTACTTTGATAATTAAATCATGAATCCTGAATAATTGTATACAATTACTATCATACATGCATAATATTAAACAACAAATACAACAAAGGACAAATGACAAATAATAGCGTATGTATATTCTTTTAAAGTCCCTGTACCTGAAAACTTTAATAGTCTAATACATGTGTACTATGATAAACCTGATATTCAAATAAAGAATTACCAGTATTTGAAATCTTACATAGATATTATCGAATTTAACAAGTTCTGTAAATAAAGGGACCGAGGTAATTAGAAACACATTTTGATAAATACTTCGCCTATTCTTCATTAAAATAAAAAGTGTATTATCTTTAAAAGAAAAACTTATAATGAACCTAAACAATGCTGTCGGTAGGACAGCAACGCTCGACTATTCTTAGTGCTTGATAGTAAAAAAGGCTTGATACAATTACCTCCTCCTGTCTACAAGTTGGGGTTATGATGGTGAACAAGTGTGCACAAGTGTGTGAACAAGTCAATGGACTTTGAAAATATTTGAACTATTACAAAAACTTTAACGTAAATTCTAAGTCAAAAAGGGGCATATTTTCTGACAAAATTCTTGATAGAGTTACCTCCTCCTGTCTACAGGTTGGGGTCATGATGGTGAACAAGTGTGCAAAGTTTCAAAGCCATATGTCAATGGACTTTGAAAATATTTTAACTATTACAAAAACTTTAACGTAAATTCTAAGTCGAAAAAGGGGCATAATTCTGTCAACATTCTTGATAGAGTTTTCTCCTCCTGTCAAACAGGTTGTGGTCATGATAGTGAACAAGTGTGCAAAGTTTCAAAGCCATATGTCAATCGACTTTGAAAATATTTGAACTATTACAAAAAACTTTAACGTAAATTCTAAGTCGAAAAGGGGGCATAATTCTGTCAAAATGCTTGATAGAGTTACCTCCTCATGTCTACAGGTTGGGGTCATGATGGTGAACAAGTGTGCAAAGTTTCAAAGCCATTTGTCGATGGACTTTGAAAATATTTGAACTATTACAAAAACTTTAACAAAAGTGGTTACGCCGACGCTCGGGTGACTACAATAGCTCTACTTATTCTTATCGAATAGTCGAGCTAAATAATATGTTGTATTTTCAACATTTTTCTTAAATGTTCATTTTGTTGTAAAGAATGTGATATATATATTCTTGCTTAAAGATCCTGTATTTTATAAATAAGCTAGGATGTAACATCCTTGCGAAAGTTGTATATAAAGTCAGTTCTTATGAAAAAACATATACTTAAGAATTGGACATTTCTTGAGGAAAAAAGGTTGTGAAATTTTTATTGGAATGCAAATTGATTTTTATACCAAAAACAGATTTTCTAATTATCTTCTTTTTTATCGAAATTTAAAAATTTTGGCAATATCCTTATCAAAAAGGTTTTCTGTAACTTTTAACATTGTTAATTCTTTATTTAAGCAAAACGATTTTTTCAACAAGAACATAAAATTTTGAGTCACAGGATCTTTAAGTGTATGCTAAAACATCTTTAATCCCATGCCGATTTTGCAACTCCGTAAATATGGTCAATCTCCTACGCAGTGATCTCCCCTTGTAAACAGGATTAGATAAAGTAGAAAAGCGTGACGTAACCGCTGTGAGGAGTTTAAAATAATTATGGTATTGCATATAACATATTTTGACGTGACGTCATTAGCGTTATACAAACATAGTGTAAAGACGCGCTAAATAGAGAATAACATGCTACTGTCTTTTGATATCAATTTTATCAGGCGAGGCTGATATGGGCTAGAAAGGGCGAGGCTTGCCGAGCCCTTTCTGCCCATATCAGCCGAGCCTGATAAAATTGATATCAAAAGACAGTAGCATGTTTTTCTATTTATCATGTATTACACAATAACTGTCAAAATAACAAAATAATCTACTTTTAAATAGCGAATTTCTTTAAAAAGGGGGAGTTTTGTTCAAAGAAATAATTCTTGAAAACAAATTCCTCCGCCCCTGAAACTTAGAATTTGTAAATGGCCGCCATTTTTTCTTTCGACTCGGTTAAAAGATGCAACAGAATGTAGGCCTAATACGATAAAATTCTTACCTTTAATTTAAACATCGATCCAAAAATCCACTTAGAATCACATAAACTAAACTTTACTGCAATATTTGTCTTGAATTGTCAAATTCAAAAGTTCATCAAAGAAAAGTCAAATCGGCAATCAAACACAAGCTACACAAACATGCGTCTTATTTTTTAAACAAAACAATTTGTTCACTTATTAAATAATAATCAGGCGAAATTAAGTAAACAGTTACAAGTTCTCAAAGAAAATCGTCCAGCCTGTTTGTTATGATTACATGTATAGTATGACGTGAACATCGATGATGTCATTTGCAATATAAATTATGACGTCACTTCATTTAGTTGGTGCTAAAAATATTCGCTATCTAATTTATTCGTAATTGAAATCGAAATAATGAATAAATAAATATCGCATCTTGATTAAGACTTGTAAGGGTATGAGATTACATTGAAGAATTCAAATGCTGATGAAAATAAGAATATAAGCAATTGAAAAAAAGTCCGTTAAAATGGGCGGGGCTTATTTTTGATATCAGGTTACTGACCTGATATCAAAAATAATTATCAGGCAAGTGTTATCGGGCAGTTACCATAGCAGTTGCATGATAAATGTTAGCGTTATACTATAGGCGCGTCAATGAAAAATGACTCTTTTTTTCACTTTAAACGGTCTTTATTTTTGGTATGTGATAAATAGAATATTAAATTCGTGTAAGTTCATTACTGAATTTATTGCACTCGTTGAATAAAATAATATAATGCGCGCCAGAGTCTCGCATAATATAATTTTATTCAACTCCTGCAATAAATTTAGTATTGAACTCACACTTATTCAATATACTCTATATAGAATACAGGCAATTTAAGTCTCATCAACCAATGATGTTGTATTTTGCAAATATTTTACTCAAAGTTTTAGAAATGAGGATTTATTATATTTCCACAGAACAGAACAGACCTTCATCTATTGCTTATAAGCAATTCGTCATAAGGTATGAAAATAGGGACTTCTGTTTGCTCAAACATTTGGAACGAAAATTTTTGAATTTAAAGGTTCAGTGATCGATAACATGTGAGCTATCCATGAAAACTGGAGTAACCGAAAAATCCGCCTGCTCATGCGTTCATTTTGCAATCTGATGAAACCACATGAAAAGTTCGGCTCATGCGTTCATTTTGAAAATTCGCTTAAACGATATTATACTCCAAAAATACGGAATAGAAATAGAGCAGGCTTTTGGTGGATGAGGATATGTTAATAAAGAACCTTTAGAGCGATACAAGTGTGTAGAAGTTTGCTTGGATGCCAAGTTATTGGCTATCAAAGAGCGATTTTACCAATTTTGTGACTTTTCTTGTGCAGTTGTCGATAATGATCTAATAAGTTAGCAAAGATTTGGCGAGTTTGGGATGCCTGTCGGATAAAATAATCATACGAGATCAGAATAGGCTATACAGTTTTGTGAAATATGCATTTACAAAGAAATTGAAGACAATTTTCTAACCACAGTATCTGTTTTCCACCTGTAAAATTGATATCTTCATGCGTTCTCCGCCTGGGAAACATAGTGAACGATTGGACTCGGTGCCTTGGGTCAAAATTAACCACTCTCCGGGGATCATTGACTTTCATTATGTACATATAGTAAACACCTAAACATCTTCTTTTCTGAAGATGTAAGGCTAAGAGCTTTGATATTACTAGGTAAATAATATCATCTTTATGTCCTCTTACAAAGTTGTTCAAAGTTTGCCTCTAATATCAAAATTGGCCCACCCAGGGCGGGGAGCATAGGTTTCAAAATATGGACAAACACTCTATGGAATACTGTTTGCGTGTGCCCTAACCAAATATCCTGACAATTGTTTAGAAAGGTTATTCTGATAATTTCTAAAGCAGTTTCGAATATGGGCTATCTGGGGTCGAAAACTATGTCACACTAACCAAATATTGAAAAACATGTAACACTCTAGAGGCCATTGTTTTGATCCAAATATCCTAGAGATTGATTAAAATGTTGTTTAGATGATTTCTAGCTCAAGCTCGAATATGGGTCATCTTGGGTCAAAAAGTAGATTATACAACCCAAATATTGAGAAACCTCGTAAACATGTAGAGGCTACTGTTTTGGTCCAAATATTCTGTAAATTAGTCATAAAGGTTGTTTGTATGATTTCTAGCTCAAAATTCTGGAAACAAAGTGATCTCGCAGAAGCATTATTCACAACAAAATAACATAAGAATTGCAGACTCGGTTTGATTGAGTCTGTACATGAGGGATAATGAATAAGTGCAACATCCCTCACGCCCCCTAGCACCGGCTTGAGCGGTACTCAATTCTCAACACTTTATAGTGTTGGCATCAATGATCCCGAAGGACCAGAAAATATAACAACACTGAAGTGAAGTACGGGGCAACTTTTTACGGCTGCCACACAGCACTTGACACCTGTTGTGAAGTACAAAATTCTGGAAACAAAGTGATCCCTCAGAAGCATTATTCACAACAAAATAAGTTCAAATATAGTTCATTTATGGTCAAAAACTAGGTTTCACAGTCCTAATATGGGAGAACCTTGCTAACAGTAGAGGATATTGTTTAGGTTCAAATATCCTGGAAAATAGTCAGATAGTTTCTAGGTCATGTTTGAATATGGGTCTCTTGGTGTCAAAACCTAGGTCTCACAATCCAAATTTTGGAAAAAAAATGTCTACATTCTAGATGAAATATTTTCATCCCAATTGTCCTGAAAATTTGTCAGAAAGGTTGTTTTGATGATTTATAGCTCAGCTTTGAACATGCGTCAACCATGGTCAAAATCGAGTTCACACTGACCAAAAATGGAAAAACTTTATATTCACTCTAGAGGGTACATTTTTAGCCCAAATATCCTAGAAATATGTCAGAAAGGGTGTTTGTATGATTTCAGGTTCAACTATGAGTCATCTATCTGAGGTCAAAAAAGGTGACATCACATAAAAAAGCATATATGGAAAACCCTTATAAACTTTTACACTATTTCAGGTGCAGATGTGAATTTTATGATATCAGTTTAAGTTTATGGCATTATATCTGCCTTTCAATAATTGCTAACATTTTTAATTCAGAGCCTCAATAAGCAGGTGAGCGATAGAAGTGTCATCATGACCCTCTTTTTTATCATTAAGTGACATTCAATAATTGTTGCTCATATATGAACCTTCCGTTTCCTGGAAGGTTGTAACATTTTAGGTTAAGAAAAAAAAATCTGAAAATATCTGAAAATAGTGGCATTATCTGTATCAGGGTTATCAGGCTTGCCAAAAAGAGAATTAAGAGTAATGTTGAAATTATCAATAATTTAAAATAGCTTTTATCTATATGTGTTAAAATTTTGGCTTTCAAAGAAATGGTGGAAATTAGTTTCCATTTGTCCGCACTCAAATAACGGTGTAGGAAATATATTTTTTAGAAAATTACGGCCAACGCTATAAAATAGTTTATGAATGATTATAAAACCTATATTTTTACAAACTTATTACAGTATGATTTCACCTGAGAGCATATGTAAACTGTACCTAAATAATAATTTAAACCTGTTACATGCGGAACTCTTTTTAAATCAGGCAAAAATAATATCACGCATCATGTATACTGAAAAGAACAACAGTCAAATGCAGCTTTAGGTGGTCGAAAGTGTGCACGTTAGCATTTATTCGTAGCGTATAAGCTCGCTTGAAATTAACATTTTCATTTTGTCATTACACTCTTGCTTCTAAAATTGTGTTTGAATGCTCTCAAAAACGACAAAACATTTAGCAATATTTAGATAAACAATATTTAAAATAATATATAAATTATATGTTATTAAATATATTAATATAATATAACAATACTTAAATACCAAACGTAAGCTAACGGTGTGAGGCGTACGGTGGACTTGAAATTATTGAAATACAAAATTTATTTCCTACAAAATCGCCTTAAGTTTATCGTTTACAGACAAAACATTATTAGTTAGTCACGGAATTACAGTAATAGAATCAAAACTCAAACGACAATATACTTCGTGATTTTACTAGTGTTGTCTTGCCAAATTAATATCAGTATCTCGATAATAGAATTGTTAATAACATCTGCATCTGTTGTCTACGCAATGCCAATTTCTGTTACAATTTGGTAGTTGATCACTGTTCGTACAATCAGATTGAAAATAGCAAGTAACGGCTTGATTTGCTAAAAATAAAATAAGTATCAGAAATAATTTCATCCAAAAATGACCTGACTAATTGGATGTCTTATGTAGATTATAATCTGCGATATATATATCGTGCACGTATCATGATATAAAGAAATATATATATTAATGAGGACGTAATATTCTCCATCTTTCAAAAGTGTTTTGTCATTAAGTTAAACGTATTGAATTTATGAAACACCATAATGGTAGATTTATTTCAACATTTTGCGCATGTAATGAATTCAAAATAGAACAGTTTAAACTTTTAAAAAGTGTTTTACGAAAAAACTATGATCTTAAATCTTTAAAACTATGCGTGAACTCAAAATGTTTTGTTTCTGCTCATATAAAGATAATTTTGGTAAATATTATAAGTATTTCTTACGATTACACGTGCACACCATGTTAACACATTCTTTATGGAAGTTTGGAGAACATGTAAAACTCGTACATTCCTGTGCAGAACTGGTACAGTTCTCACCATACACGTACGCAACTGAAAAGAAAGAAAACAAATTACTACAGATATTGATTTAAATATCATAATATCATTCAAAATACAATAGAATAATTATGATAAGGCAACACACCAATAAGTAAATAAGACTTCTACAGTTTTTTTAGTTTCAATTTTCAATTAAAGGCACATTATTCCTCAGAAACGAATACATTTCTAGTTATTTAGAAAAGGTAGATATGTATTTTATAATCTTCAAATTGAGGTTAATGAACATGTTAGATGCTTGTAAACTGTAAAAAGTAGCGCTAAATGCAAACTAATTTGTCATAAAGGTAGCAAAATGTAAACAAAGTAGTATTTTGACTTCCATACAAAATATTAAATCACTTTAACTGTACTAACTGCCAAGAAGAAATGAAAAGAAAAGAAGTTCCAAATAATTGGTCAATGATGAACTCTTTAGAAACTGTAAACGTTTACCAAACTAAGAAAAACTTTTGGAGAAATGAAATTAAACCACATTTAGGCCTACAATAATATTTTACTATGCTCGCAACACTGTATTATTAATTTTTCAATAACAACAATTTAGCCTTAGAAATTCAGTACTTTCTCTTCTATTTTATAATAGTCTTAAAACAAACACTAGATAAAGTATTTGGGGCTACGTTCCGTGTATGGCGCCCCTCACCCTTGACGACCTTTATATTCATGTTTGCTTTACTACAGATGAAATGAATTAAAAATTGAACTAGCAAATTATATTTTCACATAAAGCAGTTAATATCATTGCTTTAACAATTACGTTTTGCGGTTTTTTACAAGTACCCGTTTTTTTTCTTTATTGGGTTCTTATCAAACTTGGGCAACAAAAATGCAGGACGTAAAAATCTTAATTACTTACCGCAAAAAATTTTAAACAACATCAATATTGAAACATTCATATCTCTAAGTTAACGGCAAAATGTGAAAATTGCCCCACTTTAAAAAAAGAATGACATGGGTTTATCATAATGACCCATTAGATAAAAAAGGAGACTTTTTTTAGTAAAAGTGTATAAATAATAACGATATACAATAAATTAATGTCAAGCATGTACTCTCTATATTTTGAAACGTTTTAAAATTTTGACATCTTATTTTTGTGAAGGTCTGGCTTTTTCAAAATGGTCTCACAATAAACAGAGTAAAAACAGAATCCCGAAAGAAAGCTCAAGACGGGAAAATTGAAATATTTCAAAATCGGTTTCACCAAGGCGGTTCCATGGACGTTACCGGTAATTGCAAGCTACCGTCCACGCCCCCTAAAATAGATAGAAACAGAATCCCTAAAGAAAGTGCAACACGACAAAATTGAAAATGTTGTAGGCTCGGTTTGATTGAGCCTTTTCATGGACGGTACTGGAAAGTGCAAGTTAGCGTCCACGCCCCCTAGCACTAAACGCTTTTTTAAAGAAAGAAGTTACAAAAGTAATAAAAAGCGAGATACTATGACTTTACCAGTTCATATTTAATGTTGAATTCTACTTATACAGGTATTTGCGTTCATTGAACGCCGCCTTTCCTTGTTGATCTTGTTTTTCATATTTTTTTGACCATACGCCGCTTTTCATGGAATGACACTACTGTGTCACATTGAAGGCTCCATGATAACCGCCGTATGAACACATCTGCGGATGTTTCTAAATTCAAAATTTTACCATTTCATGTTTAAATGTTGAATTCTGCTTAAGCCGGTGCTAGGGGGCGTGGACGGTAACTTGCACTTTCCAGTACCGTCCATGAACAGGCTCAATCAAACCGAGCCTGCAACATTTTCAATTTTGCCGTGTTGGGCTTTCTTTAGGGATTCTGTATTTATCTATTTTAAGAATCGTGACTATTACAGATTGTGCATAATGTGGCTATTTAAATTGCCTTTCCAGTCAACAACCGTTTTGATTGACAAAGGTTGGCAATACATGTCGTCGTTCAGTAAAGACGTCCAAATCTAGGGTGTTCACCAACCGCTTCAGTTTCTCCCATTCAAATTGTTTAACTGTAGAAATGTTCAAACTCAATTGCCAAGTTAGCAGTTGTGACTGTTGACATTTCATTTGCAACGAAATAGCATTACCCCTGTGTATGGTATGATTTAACTTAAGATAACGAAATGTGATCCCAGAGCTTTTTCATATCGGTACCATCTTGCGAAATCTTTTTAAACAAATACTGATCCTACGGTAAGTATATAGTGACATTAAAAATTATAATGCTTTCTCATTTTAGATGAAACATTTAATATTTTTGACTTATATATGAACGCTGTGTTTCTTGTTTGGTTGTAACATTTATTTTAATTATTTAAATGTAAGGACATGTACATTTTTTATACTCTACATGTTTAATAATCGCTATTGGCTTATATAATTCAATTTGTTTCAAACCCTTTTAAAGGTTGCGCATTTTTTATAATATTTTCATTCAAACACCAAAACAGCAAATGGTACATATTATTAATAAATAAATGATGCAACAATATTCTCAAGTTGTATAAAAACATAGAGGGGAGCTGTCTAGACGCTTAAAAAGGGGAAGAATTGATATATAAATGAGGGGGATAGCATGCTAAAAGATGGAACATACAGGCTGCCACGCCAGACCGGAAAAACAACAAAATTCAACAAACAAAATATTAAACAATATAACTTACTGACAGAACAAGTTTTAAGAACAATCAATGAGGCATAATAACGGCAAACGCTATATAATATTTAACCAAGCATTATTATTTAACACATATTATTACGAATTTATTACTGTAACAGTATGATGTCACATGAAAGCATATGTAAACTGTTGTGTTTTAACTTTTATAAGAACTCAAAATATGATAAACAAGATCAACAAGGAAAGGCGGTGTTCAATGAACGTAACCCCCACCCGACCAAGTAACAAGAGCCAGTGGCACCTGTAACATGTAGAGCTCTTTGTAACGTGTTATTCGTAGCGTGTGAGATCTTGAAATTAACAAAAAAAAAATTCTCCTTTTCTTTATATATGTGAACTATACATGTGTTCTTGTTTATTTCACATACATCTATATTCATATGATGCTAAAGTATAAAGGTAACGTTAAATAAGCAATAATTAGACAGTATACAAAATCAACGAGTTTATTACACCCCCCTGCTTATAAAATTGTTAAACTACATAACATTTACACCAACAGAAACCTGACGATGTGAGGTGTACAGTGGGCATATAATTATTAAAATACAAAATTAATTTCCTAAAAAACGCCTAAAGTTTACATTCTTACTGGCTTCAAAAAATGAAGGTCACTGTGTATATTCGCATTTTGTTCAAGTGATATTTCTTGTTCATTTCCTGTGTTAGAGGTATCAATTTGAGAAATCACTAGCCACAACAATGTCAGTATTCGTAGGATTTGTTATACTGCTACAAATGTATTTCAAATTTGAATTAAAGACAAACACTATTGTGTTCATTCTCTAATTAACATCAAATATGTGGATGAAACAAAACCTCATCTGGAAATAAGATAAGCCTGTTGTATCATTTGCTAATATTTGTCCCTCGTAACAGTTAGGAAAAACGTCATTATTATAGTGAGGTAATTTACTATTTTGTTCGTAACAACATACTAACACGTAATATTGTCCATTTATAATCTTGAGAAGAAAAGAACAAAAGGTCTTGTGGTGGCTATTTCTCGCTCTGAAACATGGTTAAAAACATCACAATGAAAACTGCATGGTAAATGTGTTACAGTCACATTGAAGTACATTAATTGTCCCCCGCCTTTTCGAAGAAAAAAGGGGGATATAGAAATAGGCTCCGTCCGTCCGTCTGTCCGTCTGTCCGTCCGTCTGTCCGTCCGTCACACTTTCGTGTCCGGTCCATAACTTTGTCATTCATGAAAGGAATTTGAAATAACTTGGCACAAATGTTTATTATAATAAGACGATGTGTCATGCGCAACAACCAGACGCCCTACCTCCAGGGTCAAAGGTCACACTTGCTCGATTCAAGGTCAAAATTGCCTATTTGAGAGGTATATGTCGTGTCCGGTCCATAACTTTCTTATCTATGAAGGGATTTTGTAAATACTTGCCATAATTGTTCAACAATAATTCAGACGATGTGTCATGCGCAAAAACCAGTCACCTACCTTCAAGGTCAAGGTCACACTTGGAGGTCAAATATTAACATAGTCTGTTACAGGGTATATTTCGTGTCCGGTCCATAACTTTCTTATCTATGAAGGGATTTTGTAAATACTTGCCATAAATTGTTTCACAATTATCAGACGATGTGTCATGCGGAAAAAGCAGTCACCTACCTTCAAGGGTCAAGGTCACACTTGGAGGTCAAATATTAACATAGTCTGTTACAGGGTATATTTCGTGTCCCGGTCCATAACATTTCTGGATCTATGAAGGGGTTTTTGTAAAATACTTGCCATAATTGTTCATAATAATCAGACTATTGTTAGTTCATGCGCAAAAACCAGTTGCCTCCCTTACAAGTTCAAGGTAACATTGGAGGTCAACATATTAACATATCTGTGTACAGGGTAATTGGCGTGTCCGGTCATAACTTTGTCATTTAATCAAAGGAATTTGAGATAAGTTGGCACCAAATGTTTGTTATAATTGAGACGATTGTGTCAGATGCGCACAAACACCAGACCGTACCTCAGGTGTCGAAGTTTCGTACTTGTTTTCGTCAAGGTCAATTGTCTATTTTGAGGGTATATTCAGTCTGGTCCCAGTCACATTAACTTTCTTATCTCAGGCTGTTTGTAAATACTTGCAATAATTGTTACACAATAATCAGATGATGTGTCATGCGCAAAAAACCGGGGCACCTTTACCTCCAAGGTCAAGGTCGTGAGGTCAAAAATTACATGTCTGTTCAGGGGATATTTTTGTCAGGGTTTTTTTTCATAATCAAAAGGGTTGAAAAAAACTTCGCAAAATACACTAAAAAAGGGTTGTCATGCCAAAAACCTGCATCCCTACCCAAGGTAATCACCAGAGTAAAATTAAAATAGTTTTAAGGGTTTTTTTGTTGAATTAGAATTTTCAAGTCAAGGGGGTTTTGAAATAATTGGGACAATGTCAAATATAAAGTTTTGTAGGCAAACACCTCTCCCCCCCTCCCAAGGGCAAAATTACCTAAAAGGGAAAATTAAAATAGATTTTTAAAATTCGTGTTTTTATTTTTTTTTTTAAAAAAAATTTATTTTTAATTTTTCTTTGGCATTGTCAAAATTTTTGGACTGAATTCCGGGTCAACCCCCAATTTTGAAAAAGCACAAATTTTTTTTCATATAAAATCCCGGGGGGGGACGTTGTAAACCCGTTTCAAAACTTTTATCAAAATTTTTTGTTCTAAAGTGTTTAAAAAGGATCCCAATTTTATACTTGAAAAATAAAATTTTAAAAATTCAAAATTTGAAAATGGGTAAAAAACCTTTGGGAAGTTTAGCAAAATAAATTCACGTTCGAGTCTTTTTAAAGTTAACCCGTTTGGTTTTTTCCCCTGCCTTTATTATTCTTTTTAAATCTTCCTCATTTCGGTTTTGTTGTTTGTTTTTTTAATGTTTATTTTGTTTTTAATATACTTTTTGATTGTGACTTTGGGCTTTTTTGGGGGTAATTTGAAAAGTTGCCCCTTAACTGTACTTTGATCTAATTATATGGGCATTTTAACTTTTTGAAGTTTCCCCGGGGTTGGAAAATTTTAAAATTATGTAACAAATTAAAACAAAAAAAAAAAAGTAAAAAAATGAAAATATGGTGTTAAACATTTTATTATTTTTAAATTTTCATATAAATTAAAATTTAAACCAAATTTAAAAAAAACATCGAAACGGGGAAAATCAAAAGCAAAGAACTGTAGAGATGGGGCAGGCTACATATGAAAAAAGAAAAAGTGACCAAATTTTTTTTAAATTTAATAAATTTTCCCCAAAACTGGTATTAAAAAAACCGTGCAATAAAGTTTAAAAAAACGGTTAAATTTTGGGCCGGGGAATGGGAAATAAGTGGGGCCCAAATTTATTTTTAAAAAGAAAGTCAATTTTTGTTCTGAAAAGTTTAAAAAATTTCACATAACCAAAAAACATCTAGATACAATAAAACCCTGTAGGTTTTAAAAAAAGCCAGAGTTTTTTGGGAAAAAGTTTTTTTATTTAAAAAACCAATAATTGACATTATAAACCCTATAACAAATAAAATGAAAGGGAGGTTTTTCAGCTTTATTACCCAATCAGTTTAATTCAAATTGTTTGAAAACAAAATTTTTTAGTAAACGTCCCCTTTTTAAAAAAAATTGAATTTGGGTTTTTAAATTGGGTTTTCTAAAATTTTTTTAGTAATTTTCATTTTGTAAATTTGCTTTTTTTTACAGAAAGGGCCAAAAATTCCCTTTTCACCCTAAAATGCATTCGTTTATTTTGGGAATCAAAAAGTCCGTAAAAAATTTAAAATTTATTACTTGTTCAATAAAAGGGTTCCATATTTCCCTCGTAAAAAAACAGATCGCGATGATTCCCAAAAAAATTAAAAAAATTTTGCCAGTTTTTTCCCTTTTTTTTGGGAAAACGCTTGAGCCCTTATTGGAAATTGAAAATAAATTTTCCAAATTTGGGTACGGGCGTTTTTGGGACAAACAAAACCCCTCCCCCTTTTTTAATTTTGTCGCTTTGCGTTTGTTTTAAAGGGGTCCCTATTCTCTATAACAAATAAATGGGAATTTTTAGACTTGCTACAAAAGATTTCTTTACCCCCTCTTGGCAAAATCCACTTAAATTTCGGAGATATAAGTCTAGTGTTTTTTTTTTTTAAAAAAAACATTTAAAAGTAATTTCTAATTTTTTTAACAGCAAAATTTTTTTTCACCCGCAACACAAAAAAGCAAAAAATAGTAAAATTCTATTAAAAAAGCACTTCATTCATTGCCCCCTTTTATCGTTTTAGCTTTTCTTTCTTTATGCTTTTTTATATGAAAAAAATTGTTACGAAAACCCAAACGTTTTTGGGGCGTAAAAAAAAGAAATAAAAATTTCCCAAAGGGCCGGGGAGGTTTTAACAAGGGTGGAGGTTTTTTTTTATTAAACTTTTTTGGAGTTCTTAAAATAATGTCACGGAGTTCCCGGAAAACGTTCCCGGTTTTTGTGGGAAAAATTTTTTAAATACTTGGGGAACTCACGTAAAAAAAGGGCAAAAAGTTTTACCATTAAATGGGGGGTTTGGGGGTGCTAAAATTTTTAAACTTTTTTATAAATTAAATTGACCTAAAGTATTTTATTTAAATTTTTAGGGAAAAAAATTTTAGTTCCCCTTTTTTTAAATTGCCTTTTTTTTTAAAAAAAACTGGTAGTTTTGAAATTAAAAATTCCAAAAAATTTCCTTCTATTCGGCAAAAATTTAAACCCCTTTTTACGCCCCTTTTAATGTGTTTTCCCCCCGTTGCCAAAACAAAGGGACTAAAATTTAATGATTAAAGTAAAAAATTTAAAATAAAGCCCAGGGTTTTTTTAAAATTTTTAAAAAACCCCATTTTTTCAAAAAAAGCACGGAGTTTTTTGGTAAAAACCCCAAAAATTTCCCGGGGGTTCTCAAAAATAACTTTTTATGGAGTGGTTTTTTTTGTTTAAAATTTGGGAATTTACGGGGTTTTTATTTTTTTATAATTTTTAAAAAATCATGAAAAAATTTTTTTCAGCCCCAAAACAAAAATAGGGAATATATTTAAAGGGGGTTTTTTATGGGGTTTTAGTTAAAAAGTTTTTTCTAAAAAAATTTGGGGGCGAAAATTTATATTTTTTAATTTTTAAAAACCGAACGAATGGGAGAAATGGTTTTTTGTAAACGAAGTAATTAAAGTTTTATTTTCTTAAAATTTCCTTTGGGAAAAGTTAAGGGTGAATTTACCCCGAAATAAAAGAGAAAATATAAGTCGATAAAACATGCAAACGGTTTTTTGTACAAAGTAAAGGGTTTAAAATGCGGTTTCTGTATATACTTGGGTCAAGTAAATTTTTGGTTTTAAATGTCTTTTTTTTTAAAAATTTGGGTGTCAAAAAAACCCCAAAACTTTTTAAAAAAAATTTTAACATAAAAAAAGTCCACAAGGAAAAAACAGTTTAATTATGGGCTTGACCCGCGGTCACCTGTAAATTCAGCAGAAAATGGCCCTTTAAACCCCCAGGGGAAAAATTTTAAAAAATTTAAAAATTTTTTTCAAATTTAATTTTTAAGGGAAACGCCTTTTTAAGCAGACAAATAAAAGTTTTGGGGTTACTAAAAAAGCGGCTTAGTATTTGTTAATTTTTAAACCCAAAAAAACAATAAATAAACTGGGGTACCCCTTAAAACCCCTGCCGCCGAAATGTATGATCTTTTAAACATAAAAAAAAAACCGAATTACATCGATTTTTCAAAATTTCAGGCCTAGGGGGGGGGGGGGAAGGAAAAATTAACAATATATTTTTTTTGTATTTCAGAAAAATTTGCACAACTAGGGTTATTTAGGGGGAATGCCCCAAGGGCTCCCAATTTGAAAAAAAATTTTTGCAATAATTTTTGCAATTGAGATTTTTACCCTCAAAGGATTTCTTCTTTAAATTTAAAAAGAGAAAAAAACTCATAAATTATGGTGACTCACAAATTTAAATTTTAAAAAACTTATTTCCCCATTTCATTTTTTTTCAAAAGAAAATTTTTAAAGTTTCATGACAAAATTTATCCTTTTTGAAATTAAAATATCCATTAAACCCAAAAATGACACCCCCCCTTTAAATTTAGATAAAGGTATAAAAACTAATTTCCTTTTTTTGCTGGGAATATTTTTCAAGTAATTTTTTTCGGCAAACCTACAGGGGGGCGTAAGGGGGGAACCCCTTTTCGGGGGGTGAATTATGGATAAACGCCCTAAAACGGACGGGGGCAAAAAAAAAAGTGGGTATGAGCTTGTTTTTTTTCCAAAAATTTGTTTTTTAAAAATAAATTTTTGGGAAAAAAGCAATTTTGATCTAAAAAAACTTAAATTGTAAAGATTTTCCCAAAAAAAAATACTAAAATTTTTTTTGAATTGAGGAATGTTTTTGAGGGATTTGTTGCTGCAAATTTAAACCAACCCATGGCCCAAACAAACGAATAATGTTAAACCCTTTTAAAACGAGATATTCGATTAGAATTCCCCAAAATGTTTAATTTTTAAAAAAAAACATAACCCAAGGGGAGTTTTTCCAAAATCTATCCCAAAATATAAAAAAATATTTCCAAATTTTTTTTTGTACCCTAAATTTTGGGCAAAAAACCAACTGTAACGCAAAATGTTTGGATTTTTTTTGTACAACTTTCCCCATTAAATACTTCTTATTCCCAATTTTTATGAAAAAAAACAAATTTTTATTTGATTTTAATAAAAATAAAAAACCCCGTGTAAATTTAAAAAAAACAGTGCCCAATTTTAAAGATTTAACTATGTTTTATGTTAAATTTAAAAATTATTTTCCCACAAAATTTTAAAAATGAAAATAAATTTTTCCAGAAAATTGAAAAATTTTCAAAAATAAAAGTCACGATAATTTTTGTTTTGTTTTTTTATTTTTACAAAAAGGGAAATTTAAATTTTTAAAAAAAATCTGGTTTATTTCCCCTATGGGTTGGGTGTTATATTTTAAAATTTTACAAGAAAACCTTGTTTTTTTCAGTTTAAATTTTGATGGGTTTTCATTTTCTCCCGTCGCTTTGAATTATAAAATTATGCTACCCCAAAAATTATACCAAAACTTTTGGGTTTTTCCATGAAAATTCTAATTTTAGTGAATTTTCATTTGCCCCCCTATTTTTTTAAAAATTTTTAAAAACCCCTTTTTTGCAAATTTTTTGTATAGCATAACCCCCAATTTTGTAAAATTCATTTCCACTAGGAAAATTACTCTTTTGGGTTTAAAAAAGGGAATTTGGCCCCAAACCCAAAATTTTGTAACGTTTCAAAAAAAAAAACCCAAAAACCCCCTTTTTTTAAAAAGTATAAAAATCTGGGGGGAAAAAGTTTTTTTTATTAAAAAAAGTTTAAGATTTCGTATTGGGTTTGGGGAAAAAAAATTTAAAAACACAAGTTGTGAAATTAAAGGGAAAAATATCAAACCCCCTAAAAAAATACTGTTTCCCTCCCGGGTAAACCCTTTTGGGTAACAGTAATTTTCCCTTGGGTGTTTTTAAATTTTAAACCCCCAAACCCCATGGTTATTTTAAAATTTTCCATAAGCAGTGTGACTCCCTTAATATTTATATTTTCCCAAAACTTTTTTTTTATTTTGGGACATTTTTCAAACATTTGGTACTTGTGGTTTTCTACCCATCGGCAGTCCTTTTTTTCGTTAAAACAAATTTTTAATGTTTTAAATTTCTCTGCAAAATTTAAAAACTGTGGGATTTTCCCTTAGCATAGCTGTTCCCAAAAAAAGACCTAGCCCGTTTGAAAGTCCCAAAAAACTGGGCTGAATTTTGGGAAAATTTAAATTTTGTGGTTTTTTTTGACAGAGCAATTAAATTTCCCCAAAAAAAAATGTTCAACAAAATTTTTTGAAAAAAAATTTTAAAATTTTTTTCCCCCTGGTCCATCCCCTATCCTAGAACAAAAAAAATTACTTTAATTTTATTTTTTTAGGTTGTTTGAAATGTTCAACTCTATTTCTAAAATTATTCTTCTATTTTGGTAAATCCCCCCCTTTTTTTTAAATTTTAGAGAAAGGTTTCTTTTTTTCCAAAATCCTAATTATCACAGGATAAATTTTTTATTAATTAATTTAAAAACCTAATTTGATGGTTTTACAAAAATTTTTTTTCTTTAAAATAAATCTTTTAAAAAAGAAAATTTCAGGGAATTTCGGAAAAAAGGGGGAAAAAATAGGGAGATATTTTTTGTATAAAAATAGGAAAAAAAGTACAGCAGATTGATAAGAAAAAATACAAACCTTTAACAGCGTCAGGGTTTTTTTTATCGGCCCCAACAAAATAAACTAATCAAAAATTTTTGGGAAAAACTTTAAAAAAACCACTCGCGGTTTACATGGGGAAATGCCCCTTAGGGGTATCGGGATGAAATACCCCGCTTAAAGGATTTTCGAAGCTAACGTTTTGAAACCCCCGGGTAGCATAATTACTTAATTTTTCTCTAAAACTCCCCCGGGAAAAAAGTTAAAAATGAAGAAACATGCTTTAAAAATTAAAAAGCAAACGTTTTTTATTGTAAAGAAATGCTCTTCCATAAATTTTTAGTTTTTAATTTAAAAAAAAAAACACAAAAAAAAAAAAAAACCAAAACGGGGGTAAGGAAAAAAATCCTTTTAACTGAAAAACTCAAAAAAACGTTTTTTAAAAAGTGTGGAAAAAGATAAGCGTATATCTTCATAATGATTTAAAAACTTATTGACTAATA
>NW_026852020.1:0-216226 GCF_026571515.1 Ruditapes philippinarum
TTCCATGACAAACAGTATATGCACGACTGAGATATTTAAGTTGTCAGTTTTGGGGACAAATCTGATATGATGTGATTCATAACATGTTTCATACATACACAAAAGGTACCAAAATAGCTGTTCCACCATTAAAAGCACTTTTATATAATTATATACAACAATCTTTACAATCTTCATACGATATATAAAATCGGTGATACAAATTAATAATATATATGCCATACACACTTGAAAGGTTTCTCGTTTTGATGTATTTAAAATGGAAACTACGTAGATATTTTATATGATCAATAGGGAGAAAATCAGATTTTTTTGTTAGTAATGCAGGGCACACTGCATGTATCCTCACATTTGAAGAGTGCCTTTCATCTCCACAGGTTAGAGACTACGTATGTCATTGCAACAACACGGAACAACACGGTTCAAAATTAAAAAAAAACAGAATCCCAGAAGAATGCCCAAAATGGCAAAATTGAAAATGCTGCAGGTTCATAGGTCAGGCGCAAGAAGAATTCAACATTTAAACATGGAAATTTTGAAATTTGGAATTTAAAACCATCCGCAAACGTGTTTGTACATTCTTTCTGTTAACCTGAGCCAACAGTAAAACATTATTTCGGTTTTTGGTTACCTTTTATATGTATTATTTTTGTTTATAAAGTGTCGTATTTATCTAACCATGCCTAGATTTATGCACCTGCATGTTTTAAGATCAGATCATCTATCTTAATTCAAAGACTAGTAAACTTAAATAAATGCAAATGTCATTTTAAGCATTATTATCTTTCACTTTGGAAAATGACTAGTTAACAGCGGTTTTTATTGTTGAGCCATAAACAGCCTACGGACTTGTAATGTCTTACGGTAAATGAATAATACAGAGTAAAATATTATAGGTGTACCGCGGGTATTCATGTCATTACCTTTTCATTTCATATTACTTATTGTCGTTCCAGGAACACCCTGTATATCCAGTAACACAGGGATGTGCAAATAACGCAGGAATTGTGCAAAAGTAACGCAGAATTGTGCAATATAGTGGCTAAAACGAGCACCGAGATAAGTAAACGTACCAATATTTTTTATTGTACATCAAATTGGAAGAAATCAATTAGCGCATACGGTTGCTGAGACATTATACTGTAAACCTCATCAAAAATATATCCATGAAAATGTTTATTTTTCAAAATCATTCGTGAAAATGACGACCTGACTAGCGTATTGGTGGCAATCTTTAGTTTCGTTGATATCTTTAAATACAATAATGTACATATTACTTTATGAATTTTTATATTCGGTGTACAAATGTACCTGAAACGTTTTCAAATCTACCCGTGTCATATTACACTTAATTTAGCAGATAAAACGTAATTGAGAACATTTTTACGAGGTAACGCCGAATTAGTGAATGAAGCACTGAAACAACGGCGGTTAATTATCTCATTAAAAGTAGCTAAATCTTATTTTACCAGCTTCCTTCCATTGTTGTACGTCACTTGTAGTTTGTCAAATGTCTTAGGTATACGGAATATGAAAAAAAACACAATGTTTTAAATGCGTTAAATGTACATATTTATTTGACGAAACACAAAAGTCACATTCAAAACGGTTACCAGGTTGTCTTTCTCACGAATAATCTAAAGAAGTAAAAAATAAAACTGAAAAATATTGTAATGCTGGTTAAAGAATAATGTCGTAGCAGCCGTATGCGCTAATCCATTTCTTAAAATTTTATTTAGAATAAAATATTTTGGTTCGTTTACTTACTGTGTTATTCGTTTTGGCAATAGCATTGCACAGAATCGGCGTTACTTTTACATTATTTGCACATTCCTGCGTTACTGGATATGCACGGTGAGGAAGGCGACATATACAATTTACAAAATTTGAGCATTTGAACACATACACCACCTGCCCTAGGGGCAAATAAAACAGAAAATTTAATACCATATGATAACAAAATGGACGACAAATTTCCTCTTTTGTCGGTTACCTATATATAGAACTAGAATACTATCTTCATCTAAACCAGAATGTAGGCTTTTATGTGATAAACACTTTAAAGAAGAAATATTAGATCTAATGTTCAAGAAGAAGCCTATTTTATGAAATGCCCACCTAAATGGCGATTTCTAGAATTTTTAGAAATGCTAATGCTTTTTTTAAAACAATTCGTGAATTACAAATTGTTAATCGGATTCCCCACTAAAGAACTTTAACAAAATTGTCTTTCTGGTCTTTGGGCTGTTGAACTGGCACTTAGGTACAACGTGTCTTAGTACATGTTTCTTGCGCAATTGACATAAAAATATCATTTCTCTTTGAAATCAGAACATTTTCCCTGTTTGAAGGATAAGTACATGTAATAATATAAAGTACTTCCTTTCATATATTGTTTTCAGCCGCCTATTTATGCTAAATTATTTTAAAATTCAACTATGAATGACAGAACCCTAAACTGGGCTGAGATTTTTCAAGCACATTCGAGTCTAACTTGAAGCGTTGAGCTTTAAACCTTGGACTATCTTGTGACATTATCCCATACTAGTATGTGCCACACATTCGTGAAATTTATTTAAAAATCCATCCAAGTATTACAGTGATGTACGGGACTGAAAACAAACAGACAGACATGTTCTTACTGAGTTGACGTGCGCGGATGTTTGTGATCTTCATTATTTTTTTCAAACTTAAAAAGCAGATTTTTGCCCCCCAATAACCAATGATTCATTCTTTTGAATTGATTTTTAAAAAATCAAGAACTAAAAATAAAGCCGTGGTAGAGCAAAAAATGAATTCAGCGTACTCGAAATAGGTAAGTAAACACAACTACCTGCTTGTACTTAAAATGCCGTTAGGATGAACATTTTCCCAAAATCAAACCTGTCTATCAGATATTAAACATAAAAAAACAAAATTTGAGAAATAAAATTGATGGCATTTCTGAGGCATAATGGGCCTTTAAAACTCGTATCATTCGCAGTCGTCTCTATATATATTATAGATATGGTGATATGAAAACAAGGCGCGATTACTATCACATTATAAGATCTTTATTTTAAAGTGAATGAATATTTTTTTTCTTTCATAACATAACAATCCAATAATTTAATGGCTAATACGTGCGTTTATAACGTGATATATTGTACCGTCTTTTCTTTTATTTTTTTTATAAAAGACTAGCTATTATAAATAAAACTCAAATTATATATGAACTTCTTTTTTTCTCTTTCTTTCTTTAGATTTAAAACCATATTAATGTGCGTCCCGAACGTGTTATCCATTTCAATGCGACCTTAATTTATTGAAATTAATCATAATTTATGTATGAAAAGAAAACATCCATTTTGACAACAAGATAATATTTCATTGATTTAAACGTATTTGAATTTAAAAAAAGTTCATGGCCGACAAAAATAACCTAACATATTTAAACTTCTCACACAAAAAAGAATTTCGTATCCCAGATTAATAACAATATAAAATGATAAAGCACAATAATTATTCCCTTTGACATGGCGGGACTGAAATAAATTTTCGATATTAAGTATAGGTTAGTGTTTAATAATATGTATTAACAAAAATAATTGGTCAAGCCTGCCGCAGGCAGGCGACCAATTATTTTTGTTAATGCATATTATTAAACATTAACCTATTTAATGATCAACATTATTTTTTTCACAAAAACAAGGTATTTCTATAAATCACTGATAGCTCCGCCCTTTCGCTCTGCAAGATGTCTACACCTTGTCAAGTTTCTAACATTTCACATTTAGATAACCCTTTCAACATATAATCAGGCACATTTTTACTGAAATGTCACAGAATGTATACCTTTATCTACAGTAATTACATGTAGGTAAAAACAATGAATAAATGAATTGTGTACATCCTTTTAAAATAAATGGAAAATGTGACAAAAATACATTAGAGATTATTAATTATTTAATGTATACAGTTTACAGGTGGAGGGGGTCAGTTTACAATGAGTTTTCCAGCCAAAAATGTAATCATTGTATTCTTAATATCATTGGATTGTTAATGCAGTTCATTCCTATCAAGTCAAAGAAAATAATATTTTGGTTACTTTTTCTAGAAAATATAAAGTTATAACAGTCAGCAATTTATATCAGACATTTTTCTTAGAGTTAAAAGCATATAAATAAGTTACTATGCAATCATATGTCTCTGCGTGCCCCACATGTATTATCTATGTAATAAATTATTTGATTGTATCCTCACATTTAGAAAGACTAATTATTTTTACGTTGGCATTGTTTTGCCACAGGCAGGCGACCAATTATTTTTGTTAATGCGTATTATTAAACATTAACCTATTTAATGATCAACATTATTTTTTTTCAACCAAAAACAAGGCATTTCTCTGAATCACTGATAGCTCCGCCCTTTCGCTCTACACCTTGTCAAGTTTCTAACATGTCACAGTTAGATAAGCTAAATGAATGGCCCTTTCAACATTTCAGGCAAATTTTTATTGAAATGTCACAGAATTTATACCTTTATCTACAGTAAGACTATCATGTTTCTATAAAATATCTGAGAAAAAAACAGTGAGGAAAACGATGCAATTAGGTAAAAACAATGGAGTTAATGAAATGTGTATATCCTTTTAAAATAAATGGAAAATGTGAGAAAAATACATAAGAGATTATTAATTGATACAAATTCGTTATTAGGTTCAAGTTATTTACTAACATTTAAAATCCCTATTGATTTGCTCATTTGAAAAACAGTTCATTTTTTTTTTCTGTGTATCAATTTAGGTTTACAGGTGGAGAGGGTCCATTCCAGCCAAAAAATGTAATCATTGTATTCTTAATAACAATGATTGTTAATGCAGTTCATTCCTATCAAGTGAAAAAAATAATGATTTGGAAAATATAAAGTTTAAATTTATAACAGACATTTTCCTTAGAGTTAAACAGATATAAAAAAGTTACTATGTAATCATTTGTCTCTGCGTGCCCAACATGTATTATCTATGTAATAAATCAATTGATTGTATCCTCACATTTTGACCTCGACTAATTTTTTTTATGTTGGCATTGTTTTGCTAACCTTTATATTTTACAATTCAGAGTGTAAACCATGCCTCTAACTCCTCCCTCATATAATGCATTATTGAAATTTTGTTAGACTGCGGTTAGACGACAGATGTAGTGAATTTTATTTAGTTAGTACACATTAACCAAAGTTAGACTTAGCAGAAATTTGAAAAATACTACAATGTGATTGGACAAAAAATAATGTTGATCATTAACCAAAGTTAGACTAAGCAGAAATTTGAAAAATACTACAATGTGATTGGACAAAAAATAATGTTGATCATTAATGTTCAGTTTAAATTTGTTAATAACGTGAGTGCAAATTTTCAGACCATTTGTTAACTCTCAGCCTGTTTTCTCGGAAATATTATTCTAATTGTAAAAAAATCCAAAATTGAAAACCCCCTTTTTTTAATCAAATCTGGCTAAAATAGCATACAAATACGATTTTCAAATTATTTTGAGTATATTTCTTAAATATCTCTCTGATTTAAGTGCCCCAAGGTGATATATGCAAGAAAATCAAATGGTATGTGTTTAGGCTTTTTGGACCTCAGTCGAGTTCCCTTTAAGAACCCCCTTTGAAAAAATACTCGAGATATGTTTAGTACATTATGAGACTGCAAGGACAACTTTTTAATATGACAATCTGAAAATCTCTGAATCACTGAAAAACAACAAATTGCAGGCTTAGTCTTTTCATGAGTCACAATTTTTTTAGGGCAATGTATATTTTACACAATTTCAAGTAGAAAATCAAATACGTGAGATTTGATGATCCCGTGGGTTCAAACCATGTCAGGGACAAGCCTTTGTTTTCTTGAGCAAGAAATTTTTACATTCATTGCTTAGTACTGGTTGATTCCAGAAACGGATTCAATAGTATTTCAATAAGCTTATAGTTTCCAACACAATCAAACTAAAATAAGTATATATGAGCCGTGTCACGACAAAACCAACATAATACGTTTGCGAACAGCAAGGATCCGCGGATGCGCAGGCTGGTCTGGATCCATGCTGGTCGCAAACGCATTATGTTGGTTTTGTCGTGACGCGGCTCATATGTCATGTTAATTAACTTAACAATGTAGAGCATATTGTACATGTATCAAACTTTGTTAACTTGTAAATTAATAAGTTCTAAAATAATGTTAATAAAGTAAACTTAAGGAAATTATAGATAATTGTTAGACAATTAGATAATTATAATACAGTCAACCCTGCAAACAACGACCATCCGAGGGATATACCAAACACGGCCTTGATAGACAAGTGGTCATCATTTGGGGAATGATTTGTTCAAATTATTGAATAAAATATTGTCTAAGAGTGGCCTGTACTAACAGGGTGATCTTTATTCGGAAGTGGTATTTAACACAAGTTTGACTGTATTTACATGTCCTTATAACAAAATATCTTCCATATTGGACACAAATATGAATTTTTTTATATCGAAGTTATCAACTTTACTTGATACAGATTTACATAACTCCACAGAATGAAAAGTACACCGACCCTCTTTTAGACGACCAATAAAGTGCATCGACCCTCTTCCAGTAGGCCGACGCTAGTTTATTCTTTATCAAGCACTGGAGTGTGCGTTCAAAATGTAAAAGGTAAGCAGGGTCGACTTATAAATTGAATACGACTTTACCAGCACGCATCCATGCTAATTTGGAATTCCTTCAGTAAACCATGGAAATGTAATCAAATATGCCGCTAGTCCGTAATTCTTTGAAATATAATCAAATATACCACTCGTCTGTAATCCTTGAAAATATAATCACATATGCCGCTTGTCCATAATCCTTGGAAATGTAATCAAATATGCCGATTGTCCATAATTTTTGGAAATGTAATTCAAATACCGCTCGTCCGTAATCCAATGGAATATAATCAAATATGCCGCTTGTCCGTAATCCTTGGAAATGTAATCAAATACCATTTGCTGCTCGCCCGTAATCCCTGGAAAATGTAATCAGACACACCGCTCGTCCATAATCCTCGGAAATGTAAACAAATATACGCTCGTCCGTAATCCTAGGAAATGTAATCAAATATACCGCTCGTCCGTAATCCTTAGAAATGTAATCAAGTATGCCGCTGTCAATTCAGTAGTTACGTTGGGAGAACAACATCACTGTGTTTATCTATCTATTCTGTCTCCAACTAAAATTGTTATGGAAATTCTAAATAGAAAGTTAGTAACTGGTGTATAGACTGGCTTGTACCAGTGACTATAAGTGTAAGTTAGATTATTGACCTTGTTTGTTCTACGACTGAGCTCAAGGCAACCTCTCCTTTGTGTAAAAGAGAGTCTCTCAAAATCACGACATAACTTGTACAACCAACGCAGGTAGAACGAGAAATATTTCGAATTCGGCACATATACGGCGTCGTCGTGCATTTCTGGAAGTCTGCTGCAGTAGAAGAAAGGCGAATTACCTTCTGTTTTATTTTCTCTATGTAATGGAGTGTGGTAATATTTTTGTTGGTTGTATATCATGAATTGGGCCGATAAGAAGAGAGGGCCGGTGGCGGAAGGTTTGTTTAGCATAGGTTGATATAACGGCAGATTATCGATTATCTGTTTTAAAAACGGATGTTTTGCTCTACAAAATATCAGATCGTGGTACAATGCATAAGGCATTTTAAACTCAATAGCGTGTATTTCAAAAGGTACAGTTGTCAATATACAAGCGTATTTGGAAGTTAGTCTCTTCAACGGCCTTAAACATTTTATACCAATGTCTGCAAATACACCACCGAATTCATACAGTACAACGTAACGAAGGATTTCACTTTTGGCTGCATGCCGGGAATACGCGTCGTAGGTCCCCAGTAAAGGCCGGTGTCGTCTGCTAATAAGCTGTCTAGCAGATTCTTCCGTCCAGAAATAATATTCCCAATCATAATTATAGTTCAAGAAGCTTTTTATATTTGAAGCATATTCTAACGGCACGTAATGACTTTTGTATGCTTGGTGCAATATATGTGGAATTCGGGGCTCAAACTCCGAGCCGGTCGGAAAGACCTCGTGCAATTCTGGCTCGTATGGTGGATACTCTTCTGGCTTGACCCAGTCGGGCAGTAAAACTGCAATATTAAATATATATACAGTTAAACACTGTAAATAAACTGTAATAACAATTACTATTTAGTTTCAAAAATACGTTGATGTTTTTGTAGTTAATAAAGATTTTTCGACAGGCTCTAGACCGTATTTAAAAGATTTTTGCATATATAACGAGATCCATTTTTCATTTGTGAATCATTATACATGTAAGTCCTGCAATATGCATCAGAAATCCTTATTCAATAATTTCGTTAGAAACGTCAAACGTGTGTTTAATAATGTTTTAAAAATTGATTTAGAGCATGTTAGATGTTTAACAGCTGACAAAAGGAGCACTGAATACGCAGCAATGTGTCGTTAAGATAGCAAAATTTAAACAAATTAGTGTTTTGACTTCCATACAAAATACTTATTCACAATAATTATACCAATTGCCAACAAAGTAAAAGGGGCAAAGATTGTTGATGTATTTGGCAAATGAGTATGCTTTTTTGGAAACTGTAATCATATACCATAAATAAAAAGTGTTTGAGAAATAAAAAGTACCGTTTCTAAGGCATAATGGGCCTTTAAACTAGTAATTTTACGCTACGACCAACCTTAAGATGTGAAATTATCTACATGCCAATATATACATGTGCGTATTAATACTTTCACAAATATTTGAAGACATTATAATTACTTTTAAATAAAACTTGCACTTAAACTGATTGATTGGTAACTATACATGTAGAAAGCTTAAGTTGCTAAACTGTTTGACAAACTAAGCGAACAACAACGGCGATGGCTGCAAATCTATAGTGTTCCGTTAGGGCCAGCGCGTTTTCTCTGAGAAACGAAAAGAGCGAAGCACAACAGTACGATGGCAAAGCGCGCCAGTTCGATGGTGACAATATAACATTGCAATGGAGAATCGTCCAGTGGTAGTGTCACCATCGTACTGTCGCACTTTGCCAACGTACTGTCGTACAGTCACCATCGTACTGTCGCACTTTGCCAACGTACTGTCGTACAGTCACCATCGCACTGTCGCACTTTGCCAACGTACTGTCGTACAGTCACCATCGTACAGTCGCACTTCGCCAACGTACTGTCGTACAGTCACCATCGTACTGTCGTGCTTCGCCAACGTCCTGTCGTACAGTCACCATTTTACTGTCGCACTTCGTCAACGTCCTGTCGTACAGTCACCATGGTACTGTCGCACTTCGCCGTCGACCTATCGAACAGTCACCATCGTACTGTCGTGCTTCGCCGTCGTCTAGTCGTACAGTCTCCATCGTATTGTCGCACTTCGTCAACGTTCTGTCGTACAGTCACCATCATACTGTTGCACTTCGCCGTCGTCCTGTCGTACAGTCACCATCGTACTGTCGTGCTTCGCCATCGTATTGTCGCACTTCGCCATTGTACTGTCGTATAGTCTTCATCGTATTGTCGCACTTCGCCATCGTCCTGTCGTACAGTCTCCGTCGTATTGTCGCACTTCGTCAACGTCCTATCGTACAGTCACCATTGTACTGTCGCACTTCGCCGTCATCCTATCGTACAGTCACCATCGTACTGTCGCACTTCGCCGTCGTCCTATCGTACAGTCACCATCGTACTGACGCACTTCGTAATATCGTACTGTCGTGATTCGCGCTTTTCACTCTCATTTTGTTTTTACTTCATGCATGCATGTGGTTGAATAACAAAATCGTCGATATAAAAACTATTTTATTTACTCTGTATATGTATATTTGCTTTACTTGTAATTCATTAATTCAACAATTATGAAATATGAATATATATATAACCGTACAAACAAAGACTTGACATTGTAAGGGACTGGTGAAATAAAGTGACAGGGCGAAGTATAACGCAAAATAAAGATTGACAACAATGCCTAAATAATATATCAAACAGTAAGAATGCTCTTTGAATAAAAATAAAGAAACAATCGGAACGTCCTTGGCTATTATCTAAAAAGTCCTTATCAAGTTGCGATTGACATAGAAATAATGAAATGATTTTAGGGAGCGTTAATTTGACCTGAAACACGGCTGTGGACAGTTGACGAATAGTACGTCTTTGTTCAATAGAATTTAAATAAGCACAATTAACGTGCTCAGGCGAGTTTAAAATCTTAAGTTAAACTTCAAATATATACATGTACTTCAAATATGTGAAATTAACGACAATTTAAACGAAAGAGTTGATCAACATAAAAAATGACAGATAGAGTATTACAATATATGTGACAAGAAAAATCTTGAAAATGATACATCAAAATTTAATACGTATCCCTGAATAATTTTCAAAAGATCGGATACCAAAAGAAAAAGAAAGAAAACAAAATAACGACGGATGATGCCGTTGAATATGCTAGCCGTGTCGTGTTAAACTGCTTTGTCTCATTATCCCTGACAGATAACAGAGTTTATTGTCTCCTTGGTAATACTTGAAATTTGTACGGGAAATTTTTCAATCAATTTTTTTTTGGCCAGGTCATTGATTCGTAGCCTAAACCATCCAATCCATCATTTTTGTTTCGCCCCTCCCCCCAACCCCATAACCCACGCTTTATTTTTGTTATTTTAAGATGAACAATTTAGGAAGCAAAAATTTATTACCAGAATTATATCTTAATTTAAGCTAGGATATCTGCCTTTTATAAGCATCGTCGGATACCCAAGGCCGAACCATTAACATTTATTAACATTTGATTGCATGTTATGTGACATGTTTATCAATCGTGGGTATCCGACGATGTTTATAAGATACAATTTGAAATCAAATGTATGTCTAACTAATATAAGATTAGGCAAAGCCTATGAACGGGGAAGTCGATTAAAATATCGTTTATTTTTTCCGTTTTAAAGGTGTCATCCAGTATTTCATGCACCGCTTCCGTTTCCGCTCGGAACACTCGATGATTATTATTAATCCGAAAAGTTGCGATTGTCCGTTATTGGAATACCTCGCCTTTTATCATTAGTAATAATGTCCATTTCAAACTCCGCGCACCGGTCACGCTACGGCCAGTAACCACTGCCTTCACACAAATCACGTGATAATGGTCTTGTTTAATAATATTTTATTGCATATATTAATATACATCAATTCATTTACATTAACAAAATTACACAATATACAAAAGGGTTGGGCCAAAAGTTTTCACAACATTATCGTGGGCCCTTCCCTGGGCGAAGGTCTTATCACATGATTGTGTATAAATATGATTGAAAAAAAATCATTTTTGTTAAGCGTAGAGTCGAAATAAATAATTACTTGAATGATTTCTCTTTCGAGAGGGGCCATTGTTATGGAAATAAACGGTGCGGTATTAAATTTTTTAAAAATTATTTTCATAATATTTATGTTTCCAAAATTATTTTTTATTTAAGTTCACATCTAACACCTAACGGTCTTGAAACATTAGCAAAACCGTGTTTACTTTGTAAAATAAATATAAAAAATGAAAAAATTCATAGACGAAAATGTTGTGATGGCAGAGATCTAATCCTGTAAGGGGAGATCACTACGTAGGAGATTGTGTCCATGTATATATACAGGTAACTGAAATGTGTTTTATTTCTAGGATTTATATAATGATTCAATAATGTTCTTGTAACATCTCTAATTTATTTATACATGTATATTTAATAATTGCCATAATTTTTGGCGAAGTGACCAATCAACGCGCCGGACACCTGTGGATTGAACACAAAGATAAACCACAGGAACTTGAAAGTCTATCAATATTAACGTAATATTCAAAAATATACCCCCTATATAGTATAAGAAAATTATGCTATATAGGGGGTATTTTTTAGATATTATCATTAATAGTGGTCATTTGATAGAATTACAAGTCCCTGTGGATAAAACTATAAAAACTTCTTAAAATATGAAAAGGTTGTCCCCCACTTCTTTACAAATGAAAATTACCGATAAATCAGGTGATTTTTTTCCAACAGATATTTAAGTAGGACACTAGACTGGGGTTATAGAAGACAGGTGACGTTAATTATAAAGTACAAACAAAATTTAACTTTTGATTTTATCGGAGCACTCTTGGGTTGGCATAGTGTCACTTTTAAGACTTAGAACGATATTTTATATTTTTAGTGCATTATATATGTTTTGCAATGATTTTCCGGGGGAAAAAAACATTTGAATTTGGAATTGATATATTTTTTATAAAGGGTCAAGGATATTAATTTGCTATCGTCTAAAAACATGAACATAGCCTCCCCATAAGTACCTCAAGTGGCGTGTCCGTAGCTGAGTGGTTAAGGTCGTTGACTTCAAACTACTTGCCCTTCACCGCTGTTGGTTCGAATCCCGACAGGAACTTTGGACTCTTTCATATGATTGAGCTATTCAGCTAGATTACGGAGCTTCATTGGAACGGCTTTCCAGCTTTACTGTTGGAGGAAAACATTAGGTGCCCCTGAGACATTATTTCTCTCGTTTTTCAAGCTGTGTACTCGTTCAAATATAGTCCCGTATTGTACAGTAATATGTATGATAACCTATAATTGCTTGATCCAATCGCAAAATATAAATATGGTATTCATTTGACAGTGATTGAAAAAGTAATTAAAGGTATTTCATAAAAAAATTGATTAAACAAGAAATATTTAAAATTTAAAAAGTTAATCAGCGTTAATTCAGTACATGGAAAATGCTGAAAAGATTTTGAATACACTGACTGTCAAAT
Organism: Ruditapes philippinarum; assembly: GCF_026571515.1. Classification (NCBI taxonomy): domain Eukaryota; kingdom Metazoa; phylum Mollusca; class Bivalvia; order Venerida; family Veneridae; genus Ruditapes; species Ruditapes philippinarum. Next base: position 12,851 of record NW_026852020.1, read on the forward strand.
TCGTTTATGATATTTTAATGTATAAATAGAAAATGTACGTGATTTATTTTAATCGAAAGACATGAAAATAAATATTACATTAGTGACAGTAGCCACGAGTGAAATATGGTAATTTTCATACCACAAGATGTACGCAAATCTTGTATTTATAGAAAAAACTTGAATTTTCTGTTTATTTTTTACATTTCCCACTTTTTTTGACATTACAATTTGAAATACTTCCCCTAAAATTGTGTGTATTGACTGAACAAATCTGGCAAGACACCAGTGAATATACGGAAAATATGTTTATTGTAGTGAAAAATATTTTTTGCCGTGAAAATATGGAAAATAAAAATACGCATTTTTTTCTGCAATATTTCTCAATATTTCATTAATAAGAATGTAATAAATACATTTATTAATAAAACTTATTTATAGTTATTTCAAAAATACACCAAAAATAGATAGACCTTCTTTCAAACTGTAACCGAGGGGTTCTGAATCGATGAAGATGCCTAAAATGCCTTAAACATTAAGTAAGGTGCCTATTGGTGAAAAACTCCGTTTTACCGAAAATGTTGTTGCGTTAAAGAAATGAAATTAAGTTAAAAAAAAAAATCCAAAAAAAAAAAAAAAAAAAAAAAAAAAACCATGCCATTATGGCGAATCAAGATTTTTTTCATCAATTAATATATCATGTCTTACCTTTAGGTTCGGAAAAACCATTATGTATTAGTAATCCAGTTAAAAGACAAATGCATATACATGCGAATGCAAGAATTATCGTTGTGGTCTTTCTTTTCAGAATACGTGTTATGCCTGTTAAACAAATAAAGATCAACCATAATTTAATATTCGCCGGTTTAGCTTTTCTATATACCATTGTTTTTCTGATAGTATAAAATGACTGGATAGGAAAACTCTAATTCAAGTCAAAACATTTCACAGTTATTAAAACCAAGAACAAATTTGTTCTCATTAAACAATTTAAAAATAAATCATCAACAGAGTTTACCAAACTTATTATATACACATACAAATATCACGGACGATACCATTTTAAAGGAGATAACGCAAGACCTTAATTGTGTGGTCACGATCTGGGTATACATTACAGTTTCGGATTACTTCGGTGTTTAGTGTTTACTTTTGTAGTATGGGCGACCTGACTAATTAGAGGGGTGAGGGCGACTTCAAGGAGACTTACTGTTATACTTCTGGAAAAAAAATGAGAGAGGTGATTTATATTCTCATATACAAGACGGCAGCGAATTCATGATTTTCTGTTTAAAAATTAAAATAAATGAAAGATACTGTGCATTATTGTAGGTTTGTTATAAATATTTAACAGGTAATATGAACATACATGGGAGGTTATATCTAATATATCTCACGCTTATGGCCTACGGTGTTACATAAAATTACAGTTGTTTTTACTTGGTCATATAAACGGTCACAATTTATATCAATAATTATATACATAAATATATATAAAAAAAACATTTTAACAAGTTTGCGATGTAGATGAAACAACATACTTATACATGTTATTTGTTTGAAAGATGGCACGTTATATGTGCAGATAAAATGGTTGTAAGTTTATATAACCCGAACTGCTATGCGACGTTTATATAGCAAGCATTTGTTTATACACTGCACTTTTGTAACGTAACTTTTCTTTGGATAATCATGACGTTTGTAGTTAATAGCTGCTGTCAAAATATAAAGAAATCTCACTTTTTTCTCTAAAAAAGGAAGTTTGCAGTACTATACATATTGGTGGTTCGGGTTATTTTTACAAACAACCGTTTATATAGGGCCATATAACCTGTCAAAAATCTTTATAACTAATAATATAAACGATTATCCGATGCAAACGTGCAGTATTATAATACATGTGTATACATGTAAAACGATTTAAGAAGGTCAAACAAAATTTAGTACTTCTGTAAACAGCGGTAAGTGAATATAGTATTTATAAATTTCGGTACTTTTTATGTGAAATATACCAATTATATATCAAAGCACTTCAAATTCACTTCGCAAATAATTTTTTTTTTCTTTCTTCTTTTTTTCTCTTTTCTGTCGAGAGTTATGTTTTTAGATATTAATTGGTCGATCTTGACCTGTTATGATTTTTATATTAATAGAAATTTGAATTTTTATTTGCTCTCTATACTGTACATTCAAAACAAGTTTTTAGCCAATTCATGTATGAGTTAATCTAAGTTAAAATCAAAGAAATCAAAGGATAAACTGCGGAACAGGAGTGTAATAATTTAATTACTATAACAATCAAAGCACTGAGATCGACAATCGTAAAAACGTTATATTTCTTTGTTTGTTTTTTTTTTGTTTTTTTTTTGTTTTTTTTTGAGCGGACGGATAATTGTAATATCAGAATACGCATTTCTAAGACAAGTACATGTTACAGTTTCTCTATTAAATGCCATCATTTTTGATAAATAAAACATATAGATTGTTTTTAATTTTTCTTCGGGATTGGCCGATCGCTAATCGATATTAAAAGAACTAGTGTCCAACACTTTTGCAAATCATTATTGCGAAAATCTGTTGTTTCTGTGTATATAAACATGTACATGTATATATTAGCACTAAAATAGTATTAAAACAACAAGAAAAGTAACGTTAAATTGGCATAGAATATCATCGATATACAAATGTGAGCCGCGTCATGACAAAACCAACGTAATGCGTTTGCAACCAGCATGGATCCAGACCAGCCTGCGCCTCCGCGCAGTCTGATGTTATGCTGCATTTTTTTCATTTGATTCTTTCAAAATACTTTTCGTAAAATTATTGTATTTTCTTGTTTATATTATGAAAAGTTTTTAAATTATTGAAATTCAGAAATATGTAAATTATCAATTAGCCAGGTCCCTGACATGTTTATAGCAATTTACGTGTCTGACACATTTATGTTTATTTACGTCACATGTATGACAACGTGATTATTATCATTAATTTTATCTGCGACATTTATTTGAAGTTTTCTTATCTTATTATCTGTTTAAAGTAAAGAAAGGAATTAACAGGCCGCTGACTTTTGACATATGGCGTGTCAATCAGTCTTAATCGAACCATTTTTATTGGTCAAATCTATAATTTCATATTTGATAAAATGTATTTTCATTGGTTAATATTTTCCCGTCTAAGGGTCATTTTTCATTGGTTAATTATTGAAACCTTTGTAACAATTATATTTGTAATAATAAAAGAGACAGAACTGTCTGAGACAGATATACAGTAAACATGTAATGGTTTAAGTTTAAAGTGTTGGTGCCGCAGTTTTCTGCGGTGCATTTTAATGTACATGTACATATTTAATTATTTGTTAAAGAATTATTATGGACGTGGAAACCTACCCTACCACCCGCCACCAGTTCCACCAAAAACCCCGCACCACACATGGTGAAGAAGAGAGGCGAGTATCTCGGTACCTCGAATCAGCAGCCAAGCGAGTGAAGATGTTATGCTGTATATTTGAATTATTCCCCACGAAACAAAATGAAAACTAAGTGATAGACAAAAAAAATCGACATTCTAAGGACATTTAACAACCAGGGACATTTGCAGAAATTTTAATGAAAAAAAAAAGAGAAAACACGTACACAAGAGAATTAGACGAAAAGTTTGGAATAAAGAAATTATGAAAAGTTATAGGAGATAGAAAAAAAACAAGACGAAATATAGGAACTGAAAATTCAATAAACGAATGCGGAAATAGATAAGTTAAAGTTGAAGACTAAACCGGATATTATCAGACGAAATGTATGGAGAGATGAAGCGGTCAAAGGAAAACATATAAATTACAGAACATTTTGTTTTATCAATTCACATGTTTTTAATTCTCAGATACTTAATGTCAGTATTGTCTTAAAGGTATGTTTACCTAAAATTGGGCTTTATTTTATTGATAATGTGGACATATGATTTATTTTCTTTTGAAAGATATGATTGTAGTGTCATTTCTGAGTTTATGGCTTTAACTTTGCATCTGCTTATTTTAGACATCATCACTATATATAAGATTTTTGTAAGTAAATTTCTGTTAGTGAATTGAGTGTGTGTGAATTATTTTAAGTCTTATCTATAGTTACTGAATAGGTGTATGTGGCGCGCAATACATGTATTTGGTTTCGTTGGTGTCTAAGTAGTGGTTTGCTTGTGTTTTAGTGTCATTGGTCGGAATGATTTTCTTCATCATGATTTTATGTGCCACTTCGGTATCTGGTATAGAGTTTCATGTGTTGATAATTGCATTATGTTTGATGATTGGTGATGCTATATTTAATTTTGAATAAGAAAATTGATAATATTTTAAAGTATCGTCTATATAAGGCATTCGTTGGCAAATTGATGTTGAATTATTGTATAATCAGGAAAAGATGAAATATATATTTTTAAAGACCTAATCATTAGATGTTGATAAAACTTGTAAACTTTCTATAAATAAGCATGTACTTTGTTAATATAATTTGCTTTTTGATATTAATACTTATAGACTATAATGTCTGGTTTTAATACTGGTATTTTAAAATTTCAAAAAGCTTATATTATGTCTTATTACATGCTAAGGTATAGCTATGTTAAAGTTGATTAATAAATAGAATTTTTGTGAGTTCATAAAAAGAAAATTGCAAAATGAATTTAACAAATGCTGTGTTGAATTAAAAGTTAGATTTTGGATTTCCAAGAGATAACATTGTGGCTTTCCACTAAATTTAACCCAGGATAACCTGTTCACATTAAACATATTGTTTGTGGTATTCCACAACGAAAGTAACTTTGATTAATAAAACGACGGAACAATGTGTTGAGATTAACTCCAGTCTATTAGCACTCTACATAAGCGCATAATACATTGTAGTTGTTGTAATGACTTTTATTATTTTAATATATACATGTACAAAGAACCTCTCACTTTATGGAATAAAGTAAAATAGAGGAGGAGGTGATGTTATGCTGCATTTTTTTCATTTGATTCTTTCAAAATACTTTTCGTAAAATTATTATATTTTCTTGTTTATATTATGAAAAGTTTTTAAATAATTGAATTTCAGAAATATGTAAATTATCAATTAGCCAGGTCCCTGACATGTTTATTGCAATTTACGTGTCTGACACATTTATGTTTATTTACGTCACATGTATGACAACGTGATTATTATCATTAATTTTATCTGCGACATTTATTTGAAGTTTTCTTATCTTATTATCTGTTTAAAAAGAAAGGAATTAACAGGCCGCTGACTTTTGACATATGGCGTGTTAATCAGTCTTAATCGAACCATTTTTATTGGTCAAATCTATAATTTCATATTTGATAAAATGTATTTTCATTGGTTAATATTTTCCCGTCTAAGGGTCATTTTTCATTGGTTAATTATTGAAACCTTTGTAACAATTATATTTGTAATAATAAAAGAGACAGAACTGTCTGAGACAGATATACAGTAAACATGTAATGGTTTAAGTTTAAAGTGTTGGTGCCGCAGTTTTCTGCGGTGCATTTTAATGTACATGTACATATTTAATTATTTGTTATTTTGACCGGTCAGAACTGTTGGTGTAAATATGAAAAAAGGAAACTATATTAAAAACAGAAAAAACGGACTTACTGAGTTGTGTTTATTATGCCAAAAGGATTTTAAATAAATACCAAAGATGAATAGAGAACCAGTAATAATTACAAGTTAACGGAATATTATTATAAAACAGACAAAATTACGGCACAGACTTAATTATTTGTTAAAGAATATCATGGCAGACGGAAACCTACCTCCTACCTACCCCATCCCGAATAAACCCCGCACCACACTGATCAGGATCCATGATGTTCGCTTACCAACTCTATTACAAGTGGAGAAACTGACAGCGAACAGCATGGATCTGCAGGCTGGTCTGGATCCATGCTGGTCGCAAACGCACTATGTTGGTTTTGTCGTGACGCGGCTCATATATGTTGTAGCCGATACTTCAATCTTTACTGATAATGAATTTTTTTTAGATTTTATAAAAACCAAGACTATAATTTAATTATGTACCAAAAAACCAAAGATATAGTCATATATCAAAATCCAGGAATAAAATTATATATAAAAAATCAAGGATATAATATTTTATCAAAATCCAGGGATATAATTACATTGTATATATATAAAAAATATATATATAATATTTTATCAAAAACCAGGGCTATAATTATATATATATAAAATATATGTATAGCCTTGGTTTTGATTTACAACTTCAGACACGGATTTTATATAACTGAGGCCTTGGTTTTGATGTACCTATATGTCGAATGACTCGATTAACCTTTTACCTCATGAGCATATTGTGAAAAATGGCCGTTTTCATGGAAAAGCCTACTGTTACAAGTTCAAACTGCTATGAAACCTTGAAAAATGCTTCAATACTAACGACACTTGGCACAAATGTTGACTGGACAATAGCCTCTGTATCAACATGCTCTTAAATTTCCAGTTACCATGGCAACGGGGGACGTCTCAAAATTGCCAAAAATCACTATTTTGCATTGTTTTTTTTCCATCAAAACTGATTTCAAAGTGCTGCAACTTCTCAATGCATTGAGATAGAGTAATAGGCTTTTCAGCGTTGGTTACACGTTACCTTAAAATCGACCTGAGGTTATTTTTAGCCTGTCATATGTCCAAAATTTTCTTGGCGATGAGGGGGAATACCGCCCCCTTCAAACCCCCCCCCCCCCAAACAGAAGGGGGCACATCCCCTTTCTGGCAACCCCCTGATGTATCTTTTTGGATAGGGGGCGGCGCCGAAAAAAATGTCACTTTTTTAAACAACATTTCTTAAACGATAAACAATGTTTTTGGCCTAAATAGGGCTTTTTATTCACTGTTTGAGGCCTCAAAAGGGGGCGGGGGTAAAAAGCCGTCAAAACACGTCTATATGAGGGAAAAGGTTTTCTCCAGTTTGTACAAATATTGGGAAAGACATCTAATGAAGCCATTGAAATAATTAAATATCATATTGTTACATCTACTGTCTAGTTCTTATTATTGGTATAAAATGATTGTGATAATTACCAATTTTCCATGTTCATCATTTATTGTGTCCATGGAAATCTGCTCTTTTAACACTGATTTCCACAAATATGAAAATCAAAAAATCAAGATCTCACATTACCAATTAAGTTAAAAGATCCTGTCACTCAATTTTTTATGGTTTAATTTCATAAATAATTATGATGCTTAAATGAACATTTATCAATATTGTAAGTTCCAAAAAATATTATTTGTAAAGACATTACCGAATTTACATTTCGTGTAAATAAAGGGAGGTAATTAGAAAATTATTTTCCATAAAGTCTAAGCCAAAGTTTTCAATAAAAAATGAATGCATATAGTTAAATGAATACTTATAATGCGCATAAACATTTGCAGTACATATTTTACATTCTTTTGGGTGTTTTTGGGAAATTTTTTTTAGAATAATAATTTTTTATACATATTAAAATTTCAAAATTTTGTTTTTGTTAAAATCCCCTTTTTTACAGCCTACATGATTTTTTAACAATTTTTTTTCAAAAGGGTTTTTTTGTACTTTTTTTTTTTATAAACCGGTTTTTTTCCCGCTAAAAGATATAAAACCGGGTTTAAAAATTAAAGCGCCCGGGCTTATTTTAAACTATTTGTTTCATGAGTTTGGCTAAAAAGGATGGGTTTTGGGATGATGTATGGTTTTTAAAAATATGATCGGCCCGTCCAGGTTAAAAAAATTTTTTCGAACATAAAAAATTTGAAAAAATTCATGTATGAAAAGCGAACAAGCTTGAAAAGTATTATCACAGCGTTATCTATAAACACTTGTGATCTTTTGGAAACTTGCATGTACAAGTATGTATGTCCTTGAGGATCAGAAATTAATTTGTTAAGGTATTCAATCCACAATTATCCAAAACCTGTTGGCTTATTTGACTCTTCATGTGTATTATGTTTTATCGGAAATCAGTGTGCCATATGGGAAGGCCGTCATTCTAAGAATAATGCTAAACAATGTCATTTGACGCTTGCATGGTCTTGAACATATCCAGTCGGAACATCTCGGCTGTTATGAATAATACCCTCGGACTTAATACGGATTGAAAAGTAGTTCTACCACGTGTTTTTCTTTCGATATAAACAAAAATGGAGGGTGTAAGTAATAGAAAGAGCATCGCAACATGAGGCTATCTGATTTGTACGCGGGGGCGTAAAACCCCGAGTATAAATTAGAATTCCGAGTGTTTTGATGTTCTTTCTCTTTTGAATCATGAAATAAAAACACGTTCCGTGTTGTCACAGTATGAAACCCCCAGAGAAAAGTAGCCAATGAACGAGCATCTGAATGCTATATTTCTATCGTTATACTCACAAATAGTAAACCGCAGAAAAAATGAGCCAATAAATGGGCATGCTCTGTAGTGCGGGTAATAAATACATGCACTCCAGTAAGTATGTGTATATGATTTAACTCTGACACATTTTCAACAGAAAGGTCCTAAAACCATGATACAATCATTGATAATGTATAACGAATGTAATTACTTGAATTCCTAAAGAAAATTAAGTCTATTTCGTCAAAAACTATTATTGAAAATATGTCTATTTAAAAGTCCCCACTGATGTACAATTTTAAGCAAATCTGAATGAATTAATGTCAATAGGTAGACCTTTTTTACTTTTGGTTTCTACAACTATAATAATAAGTATATAAAAATGTATTCGTTTACTTTTATATGTTTTATACTTAATTAAGATGGACGTAATCAACTGCCAGCATTAAATTACCATTTGTTTGCATGCGTAAATTAAACCGAAATACCGTATCCGTTCTGTGTATTTCCGAAATTTGGCGAAATACCGTATCCGTTCTGTGTATTTCCGAAATTTGACGAAATACCGTATCCGTTCTGTGTATTTCCGAAATTTGACGAAATACCGTATCCGTTCTGTGTATTTCCGAAGTTTGACGAAAGAGCAGAGAAAATGTAATTGAATCATATCACGTCAAATTGTATGAAAACAAATGTAAAATGGGCGAATTACCTTAAAGATAAGAGGGTCAGATTCATGTGAATCAAACTAAACCATGTCGATCTCATAGCACTTCTGTCATACCTTACACACAGGAGGAAAAATGAATAGCTGCTACTTGTTTTTTCTTTTCCTTTTTGTCTGTAAATCACAATCACAGACAGGTAAATATAGACTTATCAATTTATCAATCAATGAATATTTTTGAATTGATTTATTATTATTATTATTATTATTATTATTATTATTATTATTATTATTATTATTATGGTGATGATTATTGATTCTAATATATTTTTGGGGGTACTGAAAGAAAGAAAGAAACAAACAATTAGTCTTCTCACACATTTCGGTGCGTGCATGTAGATCTAGCTGAAAAGGCACAGGACATCTGTAGAAGATTTGAAGAACTCGGGATGGTGTAAAAAACGAAAACCAAAACGTGTATCTTCAGACCAACTGCTGGTGCCCCGAGGTAAGCCCCTAGCGCAGAGAATGACAGCTTGAAAGACAGGCCCATTGCTTGGCACAAACAGCGCTTTTCAGGGCTCCCTCCTCATATTGTCTTGGGTTTCTTTAAATTTAGGTTTTCATTGGCCGCTGTACAGTGACCTCCTTTTGGCTCAAAATTCGTACCTTTGGCAAATTCCTCGTGGAAATTGCATGGAGGTAAATTATCGCTTCTTTGTGCTTCTAAAACGACAATTGGTGACATGTCCAGGGTCTGGACTCGACAGCGAAAGCTGCTTTTAGTGCCTTAAAGGCCGGATGGAGCCTCATTATTCATAGAATACATACACACATAAAAGCTAGTTATAGTTGTGTGCGACACATTCATTGTTCATACAACATTTACTTATCAGAATGTAGATCTTCTGAAAACAAGTTTCCACACTAGTAATCTACAAGACGTCAGAAATAGATTTATTCGGAGAGAGAAAACATACTTGATTCGTTATGCACTAAATGTTGACCCTTTAATGTCCTGGAATAAATAGTGATTTAGTCTGCCACCTAATCCAATATAGGGCCAGGCAAGCTTTTGTGCCCATATTAGCCGGTTCTGTAGACCTTTTTTACTGTTTACTTAGAAACTCAATTATATTTCTTAACTTTCAATGAGTTTTTCCAAATCCTTAAATTTAGTCAAAGTGTTATATAGCGGATCTTATTGATGGATTTAATACTATTGAAGAGCTCTTTACTGCTACAGCTGCTACTGCTACTTCTGCTGTTAATGTTTTTGCTGTTATTACCACTGCTGATACTGTTTTTGCTGTTACTGCTAACTTCACGTACATACATGTTTTCGTTTCAGCCCCAATTTTCTCGCCAGAAGTAGAGCAGGGTCGGATAGACAGTTTTGAGCTGGACGAAGCTTCCGGACTTGCTGCAAGTCGTCTGCACCCTGGAATTCTGTATTCGCACAATGATCACGGTGATCGGCCGAGACTGTTCGCCATCAATGCATCTACGGCTGAGGTTGTTGCCACACTTGAAATAAGGTAACTAACCATGAGCGTGTTCAAAATGGCGAGTTCAAATATTCACTTGCTGTTTGAAAAATATAGGCGAATATTTCAGAGATCATGTTTTCTTATAATTCGAACAGCATCAATTTTTACTTAGAGGTATATAAAATTAAACCTAGCCAAATACACTTATCAATATAGTTTTATTTGCCTATTTTCTCAATTAAAAGCATAACTTTTATTTATGTATTTTCTAGACCTGTGAACATTTCGTTAATTAAGCCATGTGTACTCTTTGTTAGTTTAGCCCTCTCTGTTTTTACGTTGTGTAGATTTTGCTATTCTAACTCTCTGTATATTTTGTTAGTCTATTCTTGTGTACATTTTAGTGTTCTTGTCGTGGGACTATTTTATTTTTCTAGCCATGTGTACATTTAATTATTCTTGCATTGTGTACATTTTGTTATTCTAGCCCTGTGCACGTTTCGTTATTTCAGGCGTGTGTATATTTATTATTCTAGCCATGTGTGCATTTATTATTCTAGCCATGTGTACATTAAATAATTCTTGTCTTGTGTACATTTTGTTATTCTAGCCATGTGCACGTTTCGTTATTTCATGCTTGTGTATATTTATTATTCTAGCCATGTGTGCATTTATTATTCTAGCCATGTGTACATTAAATAATTCTTGTCTTGTGTACATTTTGTTATTCTAGGCCTGTGCACTAGTCTTTTATATATATATATTATTCTAGCCATGTGGGCATTTATTATTCTAGCCCTGTGTATATTTTATTAATTGCCTTGCGGACATTTTGTTACTCTAGCACTATTTTTTTTTTATTCTAGCCCAGCGTATCACAACGATTGGGAAGATATAGCTGTTGGTCCATGTGCCAAAGGAGATCAACGCACGTGCATCTATATCCTTGACGACGGTAACTATCACGGTGTTGACAAGAGGACTGTTTATCGTGTCGTTGAACCAGACACAATGGTCGACCAAACAATAGCACCTGATTCAACCTACAAGTACAAGTTAGTATTATCAGTTTTATCTTAATTCTGTTTTGAAACAAGATTGATGTTCTGTGGACATGATATTGATATTTGTGTTTTTAACATTATTTATTTTTGATAACTTTTTAAAACATGAATGTTATTTACGTATTATATTACTTTTCTTTGTCATTATGCCCTATCCAAGTCAACACGCATCCTAACACACTATACTGGTTGTCCTGCCAACTTTGTAGAGCCAACTCCCCTCGGCTTAGATCAGCACACACGGCAGCTCACTTCATATACGCTTAGTCGTGCCGTCTTAAATGCAAGTCCAAGCTGTAAGGAACATGATATATACCTGCTTTAAAGGTCACAGAGGATCTTCGAATCATATGCCTATGTCCTGTGCCTTCTTAACGATGTGCACAAACCGAGAGGAAGAGAGAAGCTGTCGATACTTAAACTGTGATGCCCTATATAACGACATTTCTTATCTGTACTTGTAGAGCTAGACAGGGACGACTGTCCATTCTGTACTTCCTGTAATGTACACGACATGCTTTATATGTACTTGTATAGCTGGTTGGACAAGGTTGCCGCTACTAAATTTCTAAAATGTCCTTTATCACGTCAAGCATTATTTATTTGTATAGATGGACGGGGCGTCTAACGATACTTTATGCTTTGTTGTGTCCTTAATCACATCATGGATTATGTATTTGTAAAGCTGGACTAAGACGGCTTCCGATACTTTATTTTCTGTAATGTCCCCTATAACTTATTTTCTGTATTTTTTAAGCTGGACGGAGAGGGATGCCGATACTTTACTTTCTGTAATGTCCTCTGTAACTTATTATCTGAATTTTTTAAGCTGGACGGAGAGGGATGCCGATACTTTACTTTCTGTAATGTCTTCTGTAACTTATTATCTGTATTTTTTAAGCTTGACGGAGAAGGATGCCGATACTTTACTTTCTGTAATGTCTTCTGTAACTTATTATCTGAATTCTTTAAGCTGGACGGAGAGGGATGCCGTTACTTTACTTTCTGTAATGTCCTCTGTAACTAATTATCTGTATTTTTTAAGCTTGACGGAGAAGGATGCCGATACTTTACTTTCTGTAATGTCCTCTGTAACTTATTATCGGTATTTTTTAAGCTTGACGGAGAAGGATGCCGATACTTTACTTTCTGTAATGTCCTCTGTAACTTATTATCTGAATGTTTGAAGCTGGACGGAGAGGGATGCCGTTAATTTACTTTCTGTATTGTTCTCTGTAACTTATTATCTGTATTTTTAAAGCTGGACGGAGAGGGATGCCGTTACTTTACTTTCTGTATTGTTCTCTGTAACTTATTATCTGTATTTTTAAAGCTGGACGGAGAGGGATGCCGATACTTTACTTTCTGTAATGTCCTCTGTAACTTATTATCTGAATGTTTGAAGCTGGACGGAGAGGGATGCCGTTACTTTACTTTCTGTATTGTTCTCTGTAACTTATTATCTGTATTTTTAAAGCTGGACGGAATGGGATGCCGTTACTTTACTTTCTGTAATGTCCTCTGTAACTTATTATCTGTATTTTTAAGCTGGACGGAGAAGGATGCCGATACTTTTCTTTCTGTAATGTCCTCTGTAACTTATTATCTGTATTTGTAAAGCTTGCCGGAGAGGGATGCCGTAACTTTACTTTCTGTAATGTCCTCTGTAACTTATTATCTGTATTTGTAAAGCTGGACGGAGAAGGATGCCGATACTTTACTTTCTGTAATGTCCTCTGTAACTTATTATCTGTATTTTTAAAGCTGGACGGAGAGGGATGCCGATACTTTACTTTCTGTAATGTCTTCTGTAACTTATTATCTGTATTTTTAAAGCTGGACGGAGAGGGATGCCAATACTTTATTTTCGGTAATGTTCTTTAAAACTTATAATCTGTATTTGTAAAGCTGGAAGGAGAGGGCATAAGATATTCTAACGGTATTTTCTTAATGCCCTAAATCACTAAATGTATTAATTACAAAGATGATGGCTGTCGATACTTCTTGAATGTCCTATATCAGTTTTTATCTTATTTGTAAAGCTGGACGGAGACGGCAGCCGATACAATCATGGTGGATAACAATGCGGACATTTACGTGATCAGTAACACGTTAGGTGGACGTGGTATGATCGCTAAACTACCAGCACAAGCATGGGGCCAGAAAAATCCGGTTTATATAGACTCAGGATCATACTTTGCTATGTACTCATCCCACCATGACCCTGCAGGTAATGTATGTGTGTGACATATACCAAATCATCATGTTATGTAGCAGAAATTTAACAGTTGCATATATTGTATAGTTTTATGACGAAAATGAAATCATTACATCAAATTATACCAGAGATTTTTATTACAGATAGAGAAATATAACGTTCCGTGATAATACCTAATTTAAAACGTTCTTATGAGAAATATATACAAGGCATACACAAATTTGTAAAAGGGAGACACATCTATTAAAACTAAAGGAATTTTAAATTATGATCATCTCCCTTGCAGGAGGAGATATTTCACCAGATGGCACAGAAGTGTTAGTGAAGACACGGGATTACATTTACTACTGGAAACCGGCGGACGGTGACATAGTCGCGGCACTGACACATCCAGGAATTAAGGTTCCCTACTATAAGGTATAAGATCATCATATTCCCGAAAAGGGCTCAGTCCTTACACTTTGTTGTGTTCTGAGAGTCCATGAAGTCGAAAAAGAAAAAATGCAACTGACAAACGAAGGTTCTTATTCTGCTGTCCACATTTTAAGTCTCGTGAAACAATTTTCCTTTATTACAAACTAGAACTCCGCGAGTCGGATGTGTCGCCTTGTAAACAATATAGTTAAGAAGAAATGATCAGGACAAAAATGAAATATGACAATAAACAAAGGGCAATAACTCAAAAAATAAGTGCAGAGCAACAGTTTCAATGCACTGCACTTCTTATAAATAAGATCTGTCATCCTATGAGGTTGCATGTCTATAGCTTTTTTAATTTATGAAAAATGGCCTGGACAAAAATAAAGTATTAAAATTAACAAAGGGCAATAACTCAAAAAATAGAAATGCAGCGAACCGGTTCTTGTGCACTGCACTTTTTCTTAATGAGATCTATCATCCTATGAAGTTTCAAGTCCATATCTTTTATACTTTAGGAGAAATAGCCCGAACAAAATTAAAGTATGAAAATTAACAAAGGGCAATAACTCAAACAATAAGAAATGCAGAGTACCAGTCTTTATGGACTCCACTCTTTCTTAATGAGATCTATCATCCTATGACGTTTCAAGTTCATAGCTTTTATACGTTATGAGAAATGGCCCGGACAAAAATAAAGTATTAAAAGTAACAAAGGGCAATAACTCAAAAAAAATAAGAAATGCAGAGTACAGAGTTTCTTGTGCACTGCATTTGGGTCATTATAAAAAGCATGCATACCAAGTTTGAAGTCAATCTGACTTATAATGACTGACTTATGCTCCGCACAAGCTTAAGGGGATGCAGACGCCGCCGACAAAAATAACCCGTATATGTCGGCTTTTTTCAATGCGACACAAAAAGTAGAAACTACTCAAAATCGCCACCGCCGGGATTCAAACCTTCTTAAGATTTGGTTCATGAACAAATACCAAATTATCAATATTTGCAAATACGTACATTTATAATTATTTAGAACAAGAAAATGATATGTAAATCAAATTCTATTACACTTGTCTTTCGAATTGTATATTTACTGGCTTTCTTTATTTCAGGAGAGGTTAGGGGAGGCGGTATGTTGGTCAGCGGACGGATCGGCCTATTATACCTTGGGAGAAGGACTACACCAAAAGCTGTATATGTACGAACGTGCATAATATTAATATATTACGTAAAAGATGTTCAGAATTTCTTATTTTTTTAATCCACTATGTAATGCCAATTGTCAGAATGTTTAAATCATACTGTTTTAGAGAGGGAACTCATTGAAGCTACAACGAAAATTGTGAAAACATATCCATGTCATAAATTCTCAAGCATCCCTTTACTAACTTTGAATCATATAATCCTCAACGAATACTAAGTTTACACGTTTGGAAGTTATTATTAATACAAAAGTATAATTTCAAGTTTTTTTCTCAAATATTCTCAAGTGCTTAAAACTGTTAATGAACAAATGATTTTTGAATGAAAAAAAGAGAAATTAAATCAATAAAGAATGTCCAAAATACCTTACCATGTTTGTATTCTTTTCTTGAAATAAACGGGCCTTTCATTTAGTTCCAGAAATAGAAGAATGTCAATAATTAAAACTATTGTAGGCTGGATTGATTAAGCCTTTCATGGACAGTACTAGAAAGTACAATCTACCATCTAGCTGAACGCTGGCTTAAGCAAAGTTCAGTATTTAAACATGGTAATGGTGAAATTATAAATTAAGAAACATCAACAGACGTGGAGTAATTCTAAATTTATTTTTAAAACATAGTAACGATAGAAATGCATAGCAAATTGGAAAGTTTTGGTTCGATTGTTTTTTTTCTAATTTACCACTACTGACGAATAAGTTTATGTAACCAAGGAAGAGGTGTAGGTCACATTTAAGGGTAAATTCTGGATTCCGCAATTTATTTTGAGATAATATGTTTCAACTCTATCCAAGTCAAATAAGACCCTAAAAGATAAAATAAAATAGTCGGCTTCCTCTTTCAGACATTTTTGCTGTGTCACCTTTGAAATTGTACATTTAAAAATCTTGCATGCTTTCCAGTTTCTGTCGCCCAGAAATAAGGTCCTGAAGAATTCAAACTAAACAATTTAAAGTCAATATATGACAAGCAAACACTGCAGAGATACCATACATACGCTTAAAACCAATCAAACTTTGGGTGACATACAATGGGGTTCCTAGTTTTTAAGAACTATTGAAATAAAAATCTTGACCAACACCCACCTTGTGCTTTTTAAATCAATGAATGAAATAACATTAAGATCACTAGAAGTTGCCATGAATATAATTCTATGCAACTCGTTCAATAAATTAAGCATATAATCTATATATATACATGATCCTTAACGTTATAATGGTAAACATTTTTATTCATTTGACCATCCTTTTAATTATATATCTTATTCAATTACACAAATTTTGGCAGTTTTAATCTGCTAATCTTACAAGAGTAAGGATTAAGATATTTATATCCCTTTATTAATGCACAGGAACCTGAAATTCTATCCACAACAAAAAATAACGATTTAAAAAAATATAAATATAAAAAAACACTAGTACATGTATATGTATGGGATTTTTTTTAAATCGTTATTTTTTTGTTTTGGATAGAATTTCAGGTTCCTGTGATTAATCGGATTACCCAATGACATCATCTAAGGGCGACAACTTGAACCCGGTCTTAAACGTTAATTGATTTCATGGATCTGTGCAATGTCCCCTGTATTTAATTAATTCGTAATTTTATGTCAAGGAGGTAGACCGCCTATGCAAACTTTCAAGTTCAAGGTCTCAAGTGTTTTCATAAGCGTCAGTCAACAAAAAAATCACAACTGAAATTTATCAACCCCTGAAAGTCTTAACAAAACGGTATTTCGGTCTAACATTCGCTTCATCATTTAATCATGTAAACAAATAGTATATAAATGCTTCTGGTGACTTAATTATTTCAATACAGCACGAAAAAGTCGATTTAGATAGAATTAATTTACTGTAAAAGAACTCACATACTTATAAGTGAAACGGATACTATTTATATATATGTTTAAGTTATTAATAGATAATAACAAAATGTAAAGTTGTTTACGATATTTCGGATTTAGTAAACATTCTTTGTTAATTAACAATCTTAAATTGATTCCGATATTTATTATAATGTTACTTTCTTATGAATGTGAAACACATACATTCGCTACTTGGTACAGTTTCTGCGCTAAAGTCTTGCTTACATCAAACGACACATGAAGCAATTTTCCTCAATCCTGTTTTTTTCCGAGATGATTATGAATTATCTACGAAGTGTTCTTCCCACTTTCGTACGCGTCAGGTCCTGTCCTCTCTCGTGATACCCAATCAAAATCATTTAACATTTAACACGAATTGGACATGTTTCCTCGATATTACTGGTTTCCAAACTATTTCCAATAAAAAAATATCTTTTACCATCAAGTCTCAAGAAAGTAGAAGGTACTTAAGGTACTTTTTTATTTATGTGAAAATTGCTTGAAAACCAGTTTTATCGATGAAACATACCGGTGTTTGCAGGGGCGTATCACGTCTGGGAGTGCGATCTGACCCCAAAATGACTTTGATTCTTCTATGTATCCATCGACTGATGAAGGGAGATAACCTATGTAAGCAGTGCGATGACAAGATTTTCAAAGTACTCTGAACCAAACAATCCACAAATCTTTTATAGATAAGAAAGATACATGTCTAAATATATACATTATACACACGCGGGAGGACTAAACGTGATAAATCAAAACCTTGATTTTAATCATAGCACCGCTTTCATTTATCTTAAGGACAGCAAAATGAGTGCATGTTACTTGTTTATTCTATTACTATTTGCATGTAATAGAGGTAAGTTCATTTAAAAAAAATCATAAAATCATACTCTGTATTTCTTTAATGAATATTATTATTATCAAATGTTATTTTTTATCATGATTAGTAGTTAATGGATTTGACCCATACTTGTACAAAACAACAATTTTATAAAACCAAAAATAATTTTTTAAATAATTTTTACTTTATTTTTTAATGAAAGAATACTTTTTCTGCCAATATTGCTATGGGATTGTGGCTCTTGGGTACAAAAGCGTTTAAAAGAATTATCTCAATGTCTAGCTCACTAATGAACATTGCTTGCAGTGCTCAATCGGGCAAATTTTAATGCAAATCTCTTTAAAACAAAATATTAGAAGTCATGTCTGATGACTTATCAAGGGTTCAAACTAAAAGAGCAACATATATGACATCCGAAAAGCAACAACGGACAATATCCCAGTCATCGCGCCTTGAAAATACATTCTTCTCTAATTTGCCATAGATAATTTTGTCCATATTATATGAAGGATTTTGAGCGTATATACTGTAATTTCTTTATGAAAGACACTTAGCGTTAAAAATCAACTTATCTAGCTGGTCTTTACGGGGAACTAGAACGGTATCCAATGAGAATACAACGTAAAATTAAAATGGTAAAATATTGGTAAAAAAAATGTTGAGCTTAGACAAAAAACTCATTAATAAGAAGAATTTATAATGTAATGAAATGCCCCTGTTTTTCTCTATTTTGTCTGTTTTAAAATCATGCCAGTTATGTTATTAACACATGTACTTTTAAATGTAAATTACAATAAGGTAGCAAATAAGGTTAAATAAGTGTTTGTATAACAAACAGGGCAATTTTTCGTCAAAAACAAAGAAATGACAAAGTTTTGAAATGATGCTGGCGGTCACTATCAAGTAACTGTAAGGATACAATCAGAGGTACTTATAACCCGACACTTGCTTTTTTCTGTATATGTTGAATTTTGTATGGTTCAAATTTGAACAAAATCCGTTCACAAATAAAATATTTATACAGAAAAATGTAAGTGTCGGGTTTGTTTTACGTGCCTCTGAGTGTATGTTGACATTTCCTGGTAAAATTAATCATGTTAGGAGCCATTGACTCTGCAAGGGTTGTTTTGTTGAGCGCTATTTGGGGGTGTTGTGTTACTTTTCTTATCTTTTTCGTACCTTCTCTATGAACTTCAAAGTGTATGAACTCAAATAATCAAGATAAGAAATAAAAAGAAAGTGGTTTGGTCTTATATTAATATGACGAACATATTTATTTTATTATATATATAGTATCGGCTATTATTTACACTTTTTGGATACTTTGGTCGATTCATTTCATTTCCTGCATTATAAGGCGGTTATTTTTAACAATCACATCACTTTGGCAGCTTTGTTTTCAGTTTCCAGTATCTTATAATTCAGTGTCCTGCGACTTATCGGGTTTTCATCTCTAAAATATCTAGAAAAAAAAATATTTTAGGCATAATTGATAAGTTATATTCATATTTCTTGAGATAGCTTATAAAACAAGCCATTTTTTCTGTTTTCAGATGTTTCATCCTTTACACTTACTGCATCGACAAGTGCCGACAAGGCTATTCTTGGTGATAATCCATTTACATTATCTTGCCATTATACACTTACGGCAAATGACCAACTGTTTTCAATAGAGCTCCAGAGGAAAAGAGGCACTGGTACTACTGAAACCTACGAAACTATTGTGACCTTTCAAAATCCAAGCAGTCCTTTAAATGTAACATATCAAGATACGGCGTTGGAACATAGGACTATAGCCACAAAACCAACGGAGCAAAGTAAAACAGCAACTCTCGTTTTCAATACGATAGAGTGTGAAGACAAAGCAACATACAATTGTAAGGCATTGTATACGGATGGTGCTGTAAAAACAGTTGAAGATTCTGTGGCAGTAATTGTTAAAGGTAAAAATAACTTCATGTAACCTTTTTTTTGAGATTTTTAAAGAAAGGTGTGACTGTTGTACAGCATTTCCTAAGCACCAAAGTGACGTCGTAAGTCTTAATCACCGCTATTTAATTTGTACTTTGGATCTAAATATAATTAAATCACTTTTCAAAGATATAATTCTATTATTTTTGAGAGAATTTTACATTAACTCTTCTGATAATTAAACTATTTTTACTTACAAGTTGTGACACTTTCATGAATTTAAAATATATTTGAGAAGATTTTATACTCCTGATCGCATATGACTTAAGGACATGGTATAATATGGTGTTTTTCCGTCCGAGATTATTACACAGCAGAGTAGGGCCAAAAGGTGAAAATCGGCCCGCAAAAAAAATAATGGCCCCGAGAGAATTATTCATTTCAGGGCTCTTGCCCATCTATGACGTTTATCAATGTCTTTAATTCACTTGATAGACCAATTAGTAGCTCTGTGTAAAAATGACTTTAATAAATATTTCTTTCGTTAAAATTTCTGTCGATTCTTGTTGATTTCTACCACAGGTGTCGGCGCGTTGATTGGTCACTAACCCCTGCCACCACAACCCTTACCCCCTCTATCCCCCCCCCCTCCAAAACCATGTAAACTGCAGTAACTTACATTTTTTCAAAAGCATTGTACCAAATGGTAGGGAATTGATTACTCTTAAAGTTAATAAAGCTGTCATTCATTTCAAGTAATAAGAAGATATGTAATATCGAAGTCACCGCAAGTGTTAGTCGAAAGTGACCTGATCGCAGGTTATTTTGTGAAAATTACACGACTTAACAGCATTTTATTCGAAATGAATGGTTTTTGTTGTACTGCGCATATGAATATGATAGAATTATACCATCAAGTGCAATCAAAACGGTTTATTATTCCCCCACCTTAGCGGAGCTCTTCATATATTTCATTCCGACATTTCAGTAGTCACTATAAAAGAAATTATATTATTTCAAAATTTCTTTGCTGAATTTTCAGCAAACCCAAACGCATTATTTGAACAAGGTACAACAATTTCATATACACCAAACACATTTATTAAAGAGGGCGATAACGTGATATTTCAATGTATTGGCGATGTGGGAAATGAAAAAGCCGGCCATCTTGGCTGGTTTTATTATCTTGGTAGCAACTATACAGATCCGATCAATGCATCTGCTATGGCAATATCGCAAGCAACCGTGTTCCAACCAAGTACTTGTAGTTCTAAACAGGCATCAACACTTCATTTGACAATGCTCAGGTCGTTCAATAACATGATAGTGCGATGTACAGTTCAACATGATACCTACAATGAATTTGGAGATGGTTATGCGCAAACTCAAAATATCCCTGTATATTGTAAGTATCTTTATAGAATGTACTTGGCTTTCAATCTCTGTTCTTACTTTGTTTACAGTTATGGCTAACCTTTCGTTCAAAAATGTTCGCATTAGAATGAGCCCCTTGATGTTTATAGATTAAATTGCTCAATAGGGAGAGCATAAGAGAGAATCAGATTAGTAACCCAGGGGTCACTGGTTCGATCCTTAGGTGAGGCGTAGGTTCAGTTTCTCAGTGGCATTTGTTCTTGGACATTTTTTCTAATAACCATTTGTCACCCGCCGCTGAGTCAGAAATCAAACTGAGTTAGAAATCGGTAACTTGAAAATAATTTGGTAATTGAAAATAAATAGGTAATTACTGGTTAGTTATCCAGGAGTCGGTAGATTGAACGACTGCCGAGATATTGCAAAGACAAAAACGAGTTAAATTCGTCGAAAAACAAATAACAACCACAAAAAAATCCATTAAAATGGTAAAAAGTGTATAACTATTTGAAAACTGTAACTCCATATGATGGATGAAATATTTTAAGAAACTCTTTTCACAATATGACTTTATCAAAGATATTACTACGTGCACTATATCAAAAAGAAAGATAACCTCTATGTACTAGTCGCAGTGATGATTTGCCTCAGCTACCAATTAAGACGAAAACAATCTTCACGACTAGATTGCATTTTGTTTGGTGTGTTCAGTTACTGAAACTCCTTGAAAGTTCTATGAAACTGTTCCATGGTACAAATTCTGCAATGCTAAAGTTAACTATCAATATTCACTTATTACATCCAAAAAATGTATCTTTTTACGTACTAGTACAAACACCTTGATCCTCTATGTAACTGTTTTATGGTACAAATTTTGCAATGTTTATTTTAATCAATTTACACTCATAACATGCAAAAAGTACCTTTTCACCTACTAATACATTATTAATCTTTGTTAATTTTTCAGACCCTCCAGTAGTAACTGCTATAGGTGACAAAACAGTTGATGTAGGAACTAAGATTTTGACTTTGAATTGTGTAGCAGATGCAAATCCGCCACCAATATATTCCTGGTTTTTGCCTAATGGAACAGTGGTACATGGTCCAAACGTGTCACTTACCAACATTCAGATTGAAAACACAGGAGTATATACTTGCTTAGTGTATAATGTATACGCTCAAATCAAACATACCGCCCATGAAACTGTGTATATTGATGTCAGTAAGTTTAATTTTATTGATATCATTTGCTTTGAAATTTTGAAAATTAAATTTTAAGCGCCACCGTGCTCTCATCAATATGACATTTCTAACATGCATTGTCATCTTTTGGATTATTGCTTAAAATGTCTCTAGTGTTTTGTTTATTCTACTCCGGATCACGACAGTAAGCCAGAGCAGAGGTACAGTGTAAATGACCGTAGAAAGGATTTCATGATCAATCATAACGAAAGTGCTATTTTCATTGCGGTCAGTCATTGCTCCTCTTCTATTGCTGATGCTGCTTTTCTTGGATATCTGCTTTACGGCCATAACGGATTCATGCCCGAATCTTCTCCCCTGTTGATTATTGAACCTACTATAGTATTACCAGGTGCTACGTGCTACTCACTGCTGACTTCTGGAATTTGGTATGGCTGATTATAAATGGTTCTGGCTTAAAGTATTAACATTCGACTTGTTTGTCTATTCCGTTGATTAATACTTAAGCAATATGTTACCGGTGGACAATACTTTTTGTTTAGGATGGGGATAATTTCTAACTCAATGTAGAATCTCCTTAATAAATGTCAGAAAAACTGGTACATATAATGTATAGCTAAACGTATAGGAAATATGCTTCCCGCTAACAAATGAACGGTATTAAAGAAACAGAAACATGATAGTCTTTTATAAGAAAATTGAAAAGGTTTGTTAAAAAGATCTTGTACTATAAATATACTGTAAATATTCATATTTACTCAAATTATAATGAAATGAAAACTTTTGCAGTGTCTATTTGTCCCTTATAGGAAATACTACCACACCAGCACCGACTCTCCCACAAACAACTGCAGGTCTTACAGAAGGTAAGGCAACAACAGCTCATCGAGATAGTGGTAGTATGTACATTTAAATACCAAATGTGAAAAGTATGGAATCTCTGTAGAATGCCAAAACAGAAAGATGCTATCTGCATACCACATACAATATGAATTTCTCCATGCAAAAAAACACGAATAATCTCAGCGTTCGAACTGCGATCAAAGAGCTATAACTACGTCATTACAGCTCCCTTACGGCTCACCACGCTCTTATCACAATGCACAGAGACAACGTTTGTTTTGGGATTGCTTATAGTGCTACACGTTTATTTCTTGCAATGTCTGTAAGATATTCTGGCAATGCTTAAAATCTATCGGCGCTCTCTTTAGGGTATCGCTGCCCTTGTAACTATATCTTTGCATCAATAAATGGATTGTGCCATAATCAGAGTAAACAACCCTTTGGAGAAAAGAAAAGCATAACTGAATTTGATCTGACATTGACCCAATTTGACCTTGACTGTCAGCCATTTTACTTGATATAACTTTACTTTAATTTCAACTGGCATATCTTCAAATTATGAAGAATATAAGAGAAGAATATAAGTTATATAACTGATGATACTGCTCACTTCATGCATAAACATGATATATTTTCAGTCCCGACGTTTTCCCAAATGATAAATCAGGGTCGGATAGACAGTTCTGAGCTCGACGAAGCTTCGGGACTTGCTGCAAGTCGTCTGCATCCTGGTATTCTGTACTCACACAATGATAACGGTGATTCGCCGAGGCTGTTTGCGATCAATGCATCTACGGCTCGGGTGGTTGCCACGCTTAACATCAGGTAACAAAATTCTGGAAACAAAGTGATCCCTCGGAAGCATTAATCACAACAAAATAACATAAGAATTGCAGACTCGGTTTGATTGAACAAACCAGGCGTGTTTTCTTGACAATTGTAACAAACAAAGCCGATAGTTATCAGAAAGATAATGTAGTGGTCGGGACAGAGATCATGTTTTCTAATAACAATATACATGCATATTTAAAAGCATTTTGTGCTCAGGTGCCAGTTTCAGTTGCCTTTTTTCTTAAAGATATATTATGCTCATATTGATATTTGGAAAAAAAAACTGGCCTCTTTTGAAATATAAAATAAACATCTTTTGAATACACTCAGAAAAAAATGGGTTATATTTTAGATTCAACACATTACAGGTAATTATGGCATGATGACATTGTGTCATTAAAAACAGGCAGTTGTTTTTAATAATAGACCGAATAAATGTGACAATATACATGTACAGTAAGAGGCTCTAAGAGTAATCTGCTGATAACGCCTGCATGACCGCAAGCATTATGTCGGCAACTTGTCTCCAGGCATGCAGTATTATGACTAACAGGAAGCTCCTTAGGGGTCTCGGCTCCAATAAACAAGGATTTAATGAGCAACATTTATCTGATGATTTATTACTTTAATGTGCCTTTAATAGAAAACCAACAGGCTAGCGTATATTGGGCGGGTATTGGCTACAATGTGTATGTTTTGTTATTCTAGCATTGTGTACATTTTCAAAAATTCTCTCTCAATTCGTACTTTTTTGTTATTCTAGCCCAGCGTATAACAACGATTGGGAAGATATAGCTGTAGGTCCATGTGCCAAAGGAGATAAACGCACGTGCATCTATATCCTTGACGATGGTAACTATCATCATGGTGTCCATAAGAGAACAATTTACCGTGTCGTTGAACCAGACGCACTGGTTAATCAAACAGTAGCACCTGATTCAACCTACAAGTACAAGTTAGTATTAGTTTTTATTTCTTAGTTTGTATTCTTGGTTTGATATTGATTAAGTCTGGTTATGTTATTGATTTATTTCCTGTGTTTTTAACAATATTAATTGTGATTACATATGAAATTTGTGTTTAGAGCATGGATTTTCTGTATTTATTATCCAGATGTGTTTAAATGTTGTTTTTATAACATGAATAATTGAATTATATGCTTCAATTTAAGTTGACTTTTATACTCTTATTTATACATTACACTGAGTGATGCATTTTGATTTTTTGTGTATTTATAATATTGATTTTCTGGGTTTATAACATCATTTTATGTAAATAATATAGATTTTCTATTTGATAGCATTGATTTCCTGGGTTTGTTTTTGAACATTGATTTTCTTTAACTTTTCGATATTTCTGTGTTGATTTTCTAGGGATACGGACAAAAGCCCCCCCCCCCCCGGACGAAAGCCCCCCCCCCCCGTCTAAAAATGACAAGGTGGACAAAAGCCCCCCCCATGAATTTTACACATAGGACAAAAGCCCCGCCCCATAAAAAAGTAAGGGTAAGACAAAAGCCCCCCCCCCCATGGTCAATCAAATTTACATATAGTGTATTAAAGTTGTGTTTTTTATGTGTTTAAAAGATGAAATTATGTATGGACATCACATGTAGGAAACATAGTGCTAAGGATATTAATTTGATCCCTTTACAAAAGTGATTATACATTACTACTCTTCTTACCCTTGTTGTGTATATGAAAATATGAAAAGCTATAATTCAGTATTGCATGCATTATTCCATCTGTTATCATATACTTTGTTATCACTTCAATATATAAATAAACATTAAATCAAATTCTTTTCATTTTTATTTAAAAGTTTGTGTGAAATTTGATGAATTTGAGCACCTGTGTGTGTGATAAAAGATGGGGGGGGGGGGGGCTTTTGTCCTACCTGTATTTTTAATGGGGTGGGGGGTGTCCTATGTGTAAATTTCATGGGGGGGGGGGCTTTTGTCCACCTTGTCATTTTAAGATGGGAGGCTTTCGTCCGGGGGGGGGGGGGGGGCTTTTGTCCTACACTCGATTTTCTAATGTTTTCTACATTTGATTTTTTTGTGTTTTAAGTTTTAACAGTAATTTCTGTGTGTTTTAACATTGATTTTTAAGTGTTTATATGGTTACATTTCGGTGTTTATAGTTGCAAAAGTATTACGTAAGTCAGCCATTTGTGTCTGTGTGATCAAGTGTATATCATACATATGACATTTATAGCATTTTACACCACTATATATACTAGGTATACAAGTTGCGAGAGAACATGTTTATTCCTGAATGAGGTAGTCGAGGGATATTTTTTATATTTCTCTCATTCAGGCTATATTCTTCCGTATATCCGGCCAATAATTTTATAACGAATTAATAATACATTGTTCACAAATTTTGATCGAGTTTGAAAACCCAGCAACTTTAGACTAGTTGTTTTCAAAGAAGCGCGGGAAAAAAAGACGAACATGTACTTCATCAACCGCTACACAAGCGCAGCGCAATAAAATGTAGTTCAAGTATAGGGGGTCACTGTTGTAGTTTAAGTTTTTACTATTTTTGGAAGTAATGAATTTTTGAGAGGAGAAATGTGTCATAAAGAACAAAACACAATGAACACATTTATGCACCTACAACGATGTAGGAATACATTGTTTACGTGTGCTTTCTTCGGTTCTTCACGGTATATGCGGCATAGTATACAAAGTGTTTAAGCCAATCAGAATTCCAGAAATTTATTTGCATTATTATAAATACAGGGAAAACATATCTGTAAATAAATGATAAATATATAACAGTAAATATACACATTAAACAACTTGAATTTCTGATGTTCTATATATCAAGTATATCTGAATTTGTAAAGCATGTCTGAGGTCGCTGCCGATATTTTGTAGTGGTGTTGGCAGTTTTCACTCCGGATCACGACAGTAAGCCACATTGAATTTATCACGGCACCGCATCGTTCCTGGGCAGGCTGTCAAACACTTTACCAGAACTATAGTGTATAGTTGCCTTCACTTTTGCAAGGAACTTGATAACTTCTTTACACCGAAGAGCAGAGTTACAGTGCATTTGCAGAAAGGAATAACCGTTGAAAGGATTTCATGATCTAATCAAAGTGGCCTGCGCCGTTTGGGAATCGAACACGGGCCGATACTTTATGTTCTTTAATGCCTTAAATCACGTCATGTATTATCTGCATTTGTAACGCTGGCCGAAGACAACGGCTGATACTTTATGTTCTTTAATGCCTTAAATCACGCCATGTATTATCTGCATTTGTAACGCTGGCCGAAGACAACGGCCGATACTTTATGTTCTTTTATGCCCTAAATCACGTCATGTATTATCTGCATTTGTAACGCTGGCCGAAGACAACGGCTGATACTTTATGTTCTTTAATGCCTTAAATCACGCCATGTATTATCTGCATTTGTAACGCTGGCCGAAGACAACGGCTGATACTTTATGTTCTTTAATGCCCTAAATCACGCCATGTATTATCTGCATTTGTAACGCTGGCCGAAGACAACGGCTGATACTTTATGTTCTTTAATGCCTTAAATCACGTCATGTATTATCTGCATTTGTAACGCTGGCCGAAGACAACGGCTGATACTTTATGTTCTTTAATGCCTTAAATCACGCCATGTATTATCTGCATTTGTAACGCTGGCCGAAGACAACGGCTGATACTTTGTGTTCTTTAATGCCCTAAATCACGTCATGTATTATCTACATTTGTAACGCTGGCCGAAGACAACGGCTGATACTTTGTTTTCTTTAATGCCCCAAATCACGTCATGTATTATCTGCATTTGTAACGCTGGACGGAGACGGCGGTCGATCTTAATGTTCTTGAATGTCCTATATCAGTTGTTATCTTATCTGTAAAGCTGGACGGAGACGGTGGTCGGTACTTTATGTTCTTGAATGCCCTATATCACGTCATGTATTATCTATATTTGTAAAGCTGGACGGAGGTTGCGGCCGATACAATCATGGTGGATAACAATGCGGACATTTACGTGATCAGTACCAAGGTCGGTGGACATGGTAAGATTGCTAAACTACCAGCACAGGCATGGGGCCAGAAAAATCGGGTTTATATAGACTCAGGATCATACCTTTCTGTACCGTCATCACACCATCATGACCCTGCAGGTAACGTGTATGTGTGAAATAGTTTCTTCTGAACACCATTAGGCATATTAGATGAAAAAAATTAACAGTTGCATAGACTCTATAATTTTAGGGGTTATATAGAATAATTATAACATACTATAACCAAATCAAATAAGGTTTCTTAAAATTTTAAATTAAGAAATATATGTATGTAATATTGGTAAAAAGGGAGGCAAATCTGTTGAAACTATTTGAATTTCAAATTACGATCATCTCCCTTGCAGGAGGAGATATTTCACCAGATGGCACAGAAGTTTTAGTGAAGACTAAGGATCATATTTAC
Source organism: Ruditapes philippinarum (assembly GCF_026571515.1). Classification (NCBI taxonomy): domain Eukaryota; kingdom Metazoa; phylum Mollusca; class Bivalvia; order Venerida; family Veneridae; genus Ruditapes; species Ruditapes philippinarum. The sequence goes on from NW_026852020.1 coordinate 41,608, forward strand.
TACTGGAAACTGGCGGACGGCGACATAGTCGCGGCACTGACACAACCTGGGATTAAGGTTCCGTACCATAAGGTATAAGCCCTAGAGAATTAGGTTTAAACCCACAACCCGCTGTGTTCTGAGGCAAGTCCGTAAAGCCGAAAAAGAAAATGCAACGATCGAGGTCTGGCTCTTTTTCCAGTGTCCACATTTAGCATTTAAGTTCCTTGAAACAATATTCCTTCATTATAAAAAACAACAACTCAAAATCGCCACAACTGGGTTTCAAACATTCTAACGATTTGGTTCATGATAAATGCTAAATAATCAATGTTTGCAAGTACATTTAAAATAATAATGATACATTAAGCAAAATTATTATCTATTACACATGTCATTTGGAAATAGATTTGTTTTTAATTAATTGCTTTCTTTAATTCAGGAGAGGGCAGGGGAGGCGGTATGTTGGTCATTGGATGGCTCGGCCTACTATACCTTAGGAGAGGGACATCACCAAATGTTGCACATGTATAAACGTGCATAATGACACTGATGTTTGGCGGTGCTGTTGCTTTGTATTGAAATACAAGTAGTAAAAAAGAATTAGAGTATTTTTTATCTTTTAATCAGCAAAGCAGTTTCAACTGTGATGCATTTAAAATACGGCCAAATGAGTGTTAAGGCTATATAAACATGTAGTATAGTTACGAAATAGATACGTTGTATCAACTTTGAGTGTTTGTAGAATAAAGGACGATCGGAGTTAAAATGCTCAGGAATAAAATAATAGTATAATTATATTATGGGTCTGTCCCATATGCTACTTATAATCTTATGAGACTCAAACAACTAAATAGAATACTAGCTTAGTGAGAATAAAAGCTACTTTAAAATCCATAACTTCATCAGCATTCCTTTGTTAACTGATGTAGTCCATAAAACTTAAACTTATCGAATTGTTAAATTGCAGGGAAAAAGATACTCTTGTTAAACTTTGTAAATTTAGTAAGATTGCTTTTAATCGTAGAAATAAACAAATGAGTCAAAATATATACATTTAATCATAATCATCCTCTTAATAACTCATTGGTTAATATAACATTTGTTTTGTTTTAAATAGATTGTGTGACTATAATTGTGTTGTGTAAATATGTTATTTATGTGCACGATGTACATGTTGTACAAGTGAAATAAATGTTCTGTTCTGTTCTGTTCTGTTCATAAACAATTGTAAACATGTTTTGTGATAATAAAACCGCTACGATATGTTACTGTTAAAAATATAAGTAATTTAAACATTTAATCACAAGTGCTTCGTTTATATATGATTTTTTTAGGTAAGTAAAGTATGTTTTATAATAATTTAATTTTAGAATAGGTAATTCAGGACAGACTTGACAGATAAGTTACGTTTTTATTGCTGAATTATCACGATTAGCAGCGTCTGATATCATAAACAACTCAGTACGTGTATCTGAAACCTTAGTGACCTCAGTTAACTCCTTATATGATTTAAAAGGAGTTAAACCAGGTGACGGTGTATGTAACATTGTGAACTCTATTCACTTTATATTTCGAAATATACATCAAACCTAATATAAAGGGCCATTTTATATTTGGTGTCCTTGCAAAACAGTTAAAAAGGGAGCATTCATTTGCTTATCTAGACATTGTCAATATAAGAAAACCATAGTTATAATAAGTTTGTATGAAAATCAAATTAATTTTGCTATATATGAACTTTTCACGAGAGTCCTCGCAAGCTTTTATGTAAAACCAAAGGCGCTAGACACACTTATCAATATTCAAGTTTTTTTCATATAATTACAGGATTTATTGAAAATAAATATTTCATGAGTGGCGGTATCCAATCAGTGAAATATGATAATTTTCATATCACAAGATGAAAATATAAATCCTGTATTTATAGCAGAAAAAAAAAACTTGAATTTTTTGTTTCTATTTTTTCTCGGCAAGACATCAGCGAAAATACAAAAAAATATGTTTCACAGCGGTGGAAAATAAATTTTACAGTGAAAATACGGAAAATGAAAATACGCATTTTATTTCATCAATATATTTCTCAATTTTTCATTTATATTTAATTTAGTATATAACAAACATGTATACACATATATACTATATAATTATAAAGAATATTCTTTAAATATATATATAGTATATAAGCGTATGTATACAGTATAATGATATAGTGTGTCTTGCGCCTGTTTCGTCACTGCATATGATTTTTATAAAATTCTCCAAGTTCATTAATATTACAACAGATTGCAAATGTTTGTCTTTTCTAAACAAAAATACAGATATACTGTATACATTTCTGAGAAATAATGTATGCATTAATGTGCCTTTATTTAAATTTGAGTTTCATATGTATAGTATCTATATAAGTACTAAGTGTTAAGAATTAATAACTGTATATCCAGCGAAGAAAAACAAAACAACAACAAACAAAACAACAACAAAAGAACACACACAAAAATCTTTCATAACGTCACCAAAAATATTTAACGATCACAAAAGTTAAATCTAAAATTTAAATTTTGACTCCGAATAAAGCGTTGTTCAAAGTTCTGATCCTTTCAATGTAATGCATCATTGTAGTTTTTTTAGTGTCCCCCGACCGGTAACTAGATCTAGTTTCAGGCGGCCAACACCTGTTCTCTTTAGTAACTGGTCTTCCCTTGACATTTTAAAAGCTTTGTCAACGTGAAAAAAAACAAACAACTTTTACTGATCATTCTATCAATTTTTTTCGCATGTTTTCACATTGCATGAAAGTTTATATGCAAAACTGAATCTAAATTGACGGTGATATTCAGAGATAAAATGATTATTTAGTATCATACAACCGCAGAAGTTCATGACTGTTTTAGTTATGCGCAGTTTTCCCGGGTAAATCAATGAAAAGCCCTGCGCGCGCATTTTGTATTTAATGTTTACATACAAATAATGGAGGAAAGCCGACAAAACGTGTAGTGTGTGAATCAGCCATAACAGATGAATTTGACACTTGAAGAAATGAAGAAAGTTCCTTCAACTCACCGATTTCAGGTGGCGAAAGTTGAATTTGCGAACGAAAATGACGAAGGTGAGGAAGAAAATATTCAGGAAACTGCTGTCGGAAATGGTTCTGTAGCGGGGGATGCTGAAGATGCGACATCAACAACTTTTTCATTACCTAATGACACTTACGGACATAATCAAAATAGTTACACGGCATATGGAACACATTTAAAAACATTCGGTAGAAACACGACAGAGGCCATACCTCATGTCGACCACTATAGGAATTTATTGTCGGCCACATCACCTCTGAAGTCTCGACCAACCTTAGCGGAATTACACGAGGAAAAGGTAGGTCAATCAGTGCACGTGTTAAGGTCATTTGATGATAATTTAGTTAGTAATTTTTGTTCAAATATTAAAAAGATGATGACTGTATCTCAGACACTGATGAATCCATAATAATTACATACATGTGTCTTTATTTTTTGATGTAAAAAACAAACCAGATTCAATTTAAGACATACAGTAGTTCACTCTCAATCACAAGTGGACATTAGATCTACAAGTGGACAATAGTAGCAGATAGATAGATAGAAGAACTTGTATAGTTGAACCAATACTATCCGAGTTACAATTTAGTGATCAGCAATTGTCGTTATTAATCAATGAATTAGCGAAAGCAGTCTGTAATTTGGATGGTCATTATCACAGGTTTGACTGTACTGAACCAGATTTCAGACAGGTCCAGATTGAGGACAATCATTGAAAGCTGTTAACATATCTAGATTATCATTCCACAATCTTAATGGCTAGAGTTCTATAGAGTGTGACCATCTATATAGATGTTAAATTGATTGAAAAGTTTTATCTAGAATTTTGCTTAACATACATGTACATTAACCCATTCATAACCTGCAAAATTTCTTAATTGGACTTTATTTTAACTTAAGTATCTGTTTATCAAACTTTCCATTATAAATATTTTGGAAATCAAGTTAAAACTTTAAAGTTGGTTAGCCAACAGGGCCTGGTCAGACTGCTGGTGCATGGATGGGCAGTGCTGGGCTGTGTGGGCAGTGCTGGGCACAGCCGAGCTCTATACTGGTGACAAAGGCTTTTGGTTCCAGCAAGGAAAGGGCAAATCATCAGTGAAATATGAGCCGCGTCATGACAAAACCAACATAATGGGTTTGCGAACAGCATGGATCCAGACCAGCCTGCGCATCCGCGCAGTCTAATCAGGATCCATGCTGTTCGCTATCAGTTTCTCTACTTGTTATAGGGTTTGTAATCGAACAGCATGGATCCTGATCAGACTTCGCGGATGCGCAGGCTGGTCTGCATCCATGCTTGTCGCAAACCCATTATGTTGGTTTTGTCATGACGCGGCTCATATCAAATTGAAGTTTTAAAGAAACATATTAAATTTCATTTACCTTAATAATATAAACATACCTCAATTTGAGACTGTAAATTAAGTTCGCTTTTGCAGTGGTCTATATATGACCCAAGAATTTTATACAAAATTTATAGGAAAAATAAAAAAATTACTGAACCTTATAATGTAAATTTATGATTTATTGCTTTTTAGTAACATATGTGTCTATAATGGTTCCATTAATATACTATAAATAGTTTTCTCATGTGCCTGTAACCATAATATATCACATTTTGAAGTACCAATATAGTATTACTCTAGAATATTTATTAATTCATTAGTATAACAAAAAAAGTTTATCAATATATTATTTACAATATAAATTATTACACACATAGTAAGTTAATTGTTTCTGTCAGTGAAGTTAAATTGGTTAAATTGAAAGCTAAGCTGTATAGAAAAAGTGGTAGCTTATTAAAGACCAGCTGGTAGGACTATAGTTTTTTTTGACATGAGGGTTGATTTCGTTTCAAAATTTTTAACTGAAATGAATGAATTTTTAAAAATTAAATTAAAGTATTTTCTCTACCAAAATTTTTTTGATACAACATTACCATGGCAAAGTTTTAATTCTTGACCGGTAATGTAAAAATGCCCTTTGTTTCAAATGTCATGATTTTAAAAAGATCTTACATTAAATATTTTTAGAATTTAAAAAATTTTTTTAAAAAATCAATAAACTTCAAAAATATTCGGCACTCAGAAATTGGGAAATTTCCAAAAATGTCAAAAATCTGTGATATTTAGAAATGATTTTGACAGTCAGATTCAGAAATTACTTTTTTCATGTGCATGTATCATGTTTGTCTATGGCATTCACAAATATCCATTATCCACGAGAGTGTCCGAGTCCATGTCATTTACAAAATTGAGCCGTGCCATGACAAAACCAACATCGTGCGTTTGCGACCAGCATGGATCCAGACCTGCCTGATCAGGATCCATGATGTTCGCTATCAGTTTCTCTACTTGTTATAGGGTTTGTAAGCTAACAGCATGGATTCCTGACCTGACTGCATTGATGCACAGGCTGATCTGGATCCATGCTTGTCGCAAACTCACTATGTTGGTTTTGTCATGGCGCAGCTCAAATTTAATGTTCATGCCTGCTGTACTGTGTAGACTGTGTACTGGTAATACCAATGGCTGCTCAATTTCAGGATGTTGACCTCTCCAAACCATTTAAATAATGAGTGGATTGCTGAAAATCTAAACATTTAAACAGGAAATTAGTCTATAACACATCCATGGTGATAGACAAGTTTTGACATTTTTTTATGTGAAAATTTAATTTTAAAACTGTTGAGCAATGGCCCTTTGCCAATATGACCCAGGCCAACCCCCAAATCCAAAGTCTTACAAGGTTCAATGACTAGCCCTTTAATTTTGATTGTATTGAAATTTCTTAAACTTTCAAATTCAAGCCAGGGCAAATACATTACAGACATGTAGCAGATAAAAGCCAAAGGGTTGATCAATTCAATGTGAAGGAAGTTTAACTTTTTTGTTTATTTTTAGGATGATATAGACCGGCAGCGTCATCGGGAACCGCTCCTGTCGGAGACGGACACCAACCCCGAGGAAGTAAAACCTAAAGATAACAAATCAGCCGTCAAGTTTGGCTGGGTTAAAGGAGTCCTTGTAAGTGGTATATTTATCATATAAAAGAGTAATACTAACTACTAATACATGTCGGTACTTTTTGATAAATTTTAAGCCATTGTACCATTGTGCTTTATTCACATGGCCAGAAAAGCTTCTCCAATCGCCCCCATCTCCAAAAAAAAATACAACAAAGAAAAAAAAACGAAAAAAAAAGGAAAAACCCAGAAAAATGAGATAAAAAAACCCAGAAAGTGACTGGTTGAGTGCATACATGTATACATGAAAGACTCATTCAAGTTCTTTCTTAGTTAAGTTTATTTTTAGTTTTACAATAGGACTGGTTATGTTTATCTTAATTTCACAATAGGTTTTTAATGCCCATGCCAGTGACCACTTTTTTTGTTGTAGATATCTGTAGATTTGGCCTTGTCCATTCGTTCCGCTGTCCATTCTCAGACCAGTTTGTGTTTTGGGTAACTCCAAAAAATGTTCCCTCATCCAAGCTTTAGTGATGGATGAGGGCCATTATTCTAGTAAGGCCGGAGGCCTAAGCATGTATACAAATAGCATGTTTATCGAGGTTCGCGAGATAGGTACCGCATTTCAAAGATAAAAACGCAAAATAAACTAGTCGTACTACGTCACACACATCATGATCACTCGAGCGTTTGATAATCATATTTTAAAGAAGTTTTGTTTCAGCATAAAACCCTTTACAAGAGGAGGGGAAAGAAATAAAGAAAAACAATGAGGTGGGTAATGCATACATGCTTAGGCCTCCGGCCTTACTAGAATAATGGCCCTCATCCATCACTAAAGCTTGGATGAGGGAACATTATTTTTCGTAAGGCCTTCGGCCTTGCACATGTATACAAATAGCATTTTTAAAGGCATGAAACAAAACAAAGCCTGATATAAACAAACCAATATATATTCCCACACAAAAACTAATAACTAAACATTAGATAACACTGCCCTGGGGAAAGCAACCCCGGCATTATCAGGAACAGAATTTCTGAAATAAAATTTATAAAAATTCTTCTCTGTATTCCACATAGCTGTTTTAAGATATTACTGACTGAACACCCTTAGTATAGGCTGCTGAAACTGCTGCAGACCTAAAAGAATGTGCCTTAAACACATCTGTATTAATACCCGAGAGGGGATAAAACTTCTCTCAACCATCTAGCCACAGTACTAGAAGTAACACCTTTGTATGTCACAAAAGAAACTAAAAGTTGTTTACTTTCCCGTAAACTCTCTGTTCTTTTCAAATAATGTAACAAAGTTTTCACAACACACAGTTTCTCATCAGGATCATACTTCTCCAAAACTAAAGAGAAAGCACTATGTCCTACCCTGCTTGTCTTCAACAAGGACGAAATATGGAAAACAACTTTATTGTCATGAAACACCATAAAATCAATGTTCAGCGCAACTAAAGTTTGTGCTCTTGGAGCAGTACAAAGCGCAATCAAAGCTGTAAGTTTAAATGTTAAAAGCTTTAAACTAAGACTAGACAAAGGAAACAAAGTTCTTAAGAAATTTAATACCACTGAAACATCCCATGTGAAAGAATACCTAGGTTTAGGTGGGGTTCGGTGAAAAACACCCTTCATAAATTTACTAATAAGGAAAGGCTTATCACACCAACTATTGTTGAAAAAAGGTAAAGTTTGTAGAAGCATAGATTTGTGTGTATTCAACACTGAATATGATTTACCTAGACACAATAAATGACACAAATAATTCACTACAGTACCTTCAGACGCTGAAAAGGGACTTTTACTTTGTTTATAACACCAAAATACCAGCTACGCCAAGCGAATTCATACTGTTTGATGGTTCCTTTCTTCCATGCTTCAGTAATGACACATGCAGTTGATCTTGAAACTCCCTGACTTTGTAATGCTTCCCAGATATAACGACAGCGACCATTGTTAAAGAATTCTGTAGAGGATGTGTTTTCCCGTTGTGTCCTGAGATAACAAGTCTCTGTGGCGAGGTAGCCTGATTGAAAAGAAATAATATTATATAATACCAATGGAAACCAAGTAGCTGATTTCCAAAAAGGAAACACAAGAATGGCCTTATTTACCTTGTCTGATAAAACTTTGTTCATTACTTTCCCAACCAAATTAAATGGAGGAAATAAATATGGAGTAAAACCAGACCATGACATTGTAAAAGAATCATAAGCACTTTCAGTGCTTCCTGAAAAACCATGAGACATATCTATCTAACTTCTTATTCCATTCAGAGGCAAAAAGGTCTATATCAGGTTTGAATAAAGTTCCACAAATTCTTTCAAAAATGTCTGGTTTCAAAGACCATTCAGTACTCTCCGAGAAATTCCTTGAAAAATAATCAGCATACACATTATCTACACCAGGAATATAGGATGCAGAAAGAAAAATATCCCTAGACAAGCACCATTCCCAAAGGTCTTTGGCCAACAAATCCATTGATAAGGAAGTCATTCCACCTAGGTCATTTACATAAGCTATAGCCGAAACATTGTCTGACTTTATCTCTATATGGGTATCCCGCACCTCATTATACAAAGCTCGGACTGCATTGAAAATAGCTAATAATTCCAGATAATTTTATAGATTTATCAAAACAAAGAAGAATTCCATCTTCCATTAGCAGATTTATTAAGTTCTTCATCATACGAGCCCCACCCAACAAAACGAAGCATCACAATAAACCAGTATTCAACTGGTCCAGGCCTTATATGTTTTCCAATTTTGATGGTGACATTATTTTTCCACCACAACAACTCCTCTCGACTATCCTTACTGAGGACAACCTTATTATCAAAATTCATGTTAGAAACCAAGACCTATCAATTTATTTCTTTCTAAGCTTCTATAATGCAATGGGGCTTCGAGAACTGCATAAAATGCATTGATCACTAACCCTATAAAAGAGGCCAGATCTCGGACAACAACAACCTCCTTCTGTAGAAGATTAGAAGCCGAAGAAACTATTTTTTGAACTTTCTCATCTGTCAGGAAAACCATAAATAAAACGGAGTCCAAAACAAAACCAAAAAATATCAACCTCTGTGTGGGGGACAAGAACAGATTTCTTTTTATTCACTGTATAACCCAAAGAAGATAAAGTGTCACACATTAAAACTGTATCATTCCTACAAATTTCTTTATCTCTGTTCATGCTTAAAGAGTCATCTATATAATATGAACATCTTATACCCTGATACCTAAAACCAAGCATAAATTGGCTTTAAAATCTTTGGTAAAAACTCTAGGAGCTGATGACAAACCAAAACACAAGCAAACAAATTCGTACAGAACTCCGTTCCACATAAACTTCAAAAACTTACGAAAATCTTTGTGGACAGGAATAGCAAAATATGCGTCAGTTAAATCAATTTTACAAAAATAATCAAACTTTTGAACCAAATCTAACACCAAATTAAAATGTTCTTGTTTAAAATGTTCGTAAACGATAAATTTATTCAAATGTTTCAATTAATAATGGGTCTAAACTTCCCACCAGGTTTGGATACCGTAAATATGGTAGAAATATATTGTCCAGGTTCTGGTACAGACCTTTCAATGGCACCTTTCCTCAAAAGGTCCTGCACTTCCAAATCAACAACATTATGTTCTTCCTCATTAAATGAATTTGTTTAGGAACAACATTCTGAAAGGGGACTGACTCAAATTCAATACAATAACCAGTTACTGTTTGAAGAATCCACGCATCATGAGTAAACTGTTTCCAAACATCCAAACAAAGTTTAAGCTTACCTACATGAGAGGTGTCCAGTCTGTTTAGTTTGGGGCACTTGAAACTGTTGCTGAAGCCCTAGCTCTTCCCCGTCTCAAAAAGAGGGTTTTGCTGCCCATACTGCTGCTGGCTTATACTGTTGCCTGCCATATTGCTGACCATAAGGCTGAACCTGTTTGGTCTTCTTCCCCTGTAATTGACACCTCGACCCCGAAAGGATCTCTGGGGACCATAATAAGATGTACCATATTTTTCTTTTGCTAAAGAGAACCAACATCACAATTTTTAACCTCTTTTGCAAGGTCATCACCAAATAATTTTGTGGTAATGGTACATTAATATTTACAAAAGATTGGTATATTTCTTATTCAGAAAAGGCCTACATTGGTATCTACGTCTAAAAAGACAGATTAAACTGAACTTGACCAGTTAAAGAAATCAAATCAGTTAAGATACTTTTTGCTTCAACATTGCTTTTAATATGATGCTTGAGCACAGAAGCCAATTTAACAACTGCAACCATTCTCAGCCGCAACTATATTTTGGATATCTACCAAACAACGATCCTGACTCTGACCCTTCTTGCCTAAAACTTTCCAAACATCAAGGTTTACAGATGGTGGAGCCAAGAAATCACAATTTTCTGGCACAGTCATACTTGTGCAAAATATCAGACACTTGACTGAGTAAGTGCAAGAGGAATTAACTAGTTTTTGCCAAATTCTTGTCAATACTTGGACCTTTCTCGGAAACCAAGATCTGGGGTAAATCCCACTCATCATCATTCTCTGAATTTTCATCATCATCACCAAACAAAGCCTTTTCAAGGTCTCTTCTATCTTCTTCATTGGGAAAATTCCCAGTAAAACAGTCATCTGAATCAGCTAAAGAAATATCATCAGGTTCACCTCTACCCGTAAATTTGGTCTATTTCGAAAACTCTGCGAGTTTTTCCTTATTGTTCAAACCTAATTTTGTTTTCAAAATACCAATATCATGAGGAGATAAATCTTCCAAATTAATGTCACTCTTCTTTTTCTTACTTTTCTGAGACTTAGTCTTAGACTTGGCAGTAGACTTTTTAGTCACAACTGATTTAATTTCTTGGGACACGAGCCCTAGACTTTTCTTTCGTTTGACAGGAGAGTCTTGCACCTCAATTTCTGCGCCAACAGCAGGCGTTACAACAATTTCAGGAGGCAAATCAGCTTCTTCGAAGCCTTCGAACTCTTCCCAGATCTAGAGTCAGATGATTCGGCGCATAGACTAAGGACTTCGTCCTCGTTTTCCTCGTTGCAGCTCATTATTCCTTAATAAAAAGACCAACGATAAAAAACTAATACCAACACTACGTGCCGGCAAAGAGCTGTACAAAATAAAAACTGTCTCGACCAAGAAACTTACCGATAAAAGATGAAAAAAGCTAAATAAAATTCAGCCTGAGACTACACGTGTGTACCTATCCAGCGCTCGGTAAACTATGATATACAAACGCTCGAGTGATCATGATGTGTGTGACGTAGTACGACTAGTTTATTTTGCGTTTTTATCTTTGAAATGCGGTACCTATCTCGCGAACCTCGATAAACATGCTATTTGTATACATGTGCAAGGCCGAAGGCCTTACGAAAAATAATAGCTGGAATCTATTGTTTGTTTGAATATGTTCCCAACCATCTGTGTATACTTGACTCACTTTAAAATTTATGGCAGGATAATGTGGTACTATAGAGGGATAATTAATTTATTAATTCATTATTATTCACTAATTTTACATTTGTAATTTTAAAGTACAAAATTATGTGGTTTGAAGAAGAATAACAGGTAAACCCAAAATAGTAAGATTTATGAACGGCACAAATACCAGAGGAAGTGGGAGTGGCCTATTGCTGTATCTTTTTATTCCCCTGTGATAGGTGTGGATGACCAATAGTGGCTGAGCTATATCAGTCTTAAGGAATGCCTGGGATTGTCAAGTATATTATGTCACCAAATTTGCAGTAGAATTTATGATATCTTAAAAAGGGGTTTAGGTGGGTTAGGTACCTGGGCAGATAAGGGTCAAGTATTATCTTGAGGGTGATAAGAAAATTTGCTTTTGGATTTTATTTTCTCTTGGTCTTTTTATATGTTACACAATTATTATGAAATAAGATGATAATTATATACCTCTGGCAAATGAATGAGATAGATTAGATGTTAAATATTTGTTAGCAATTCTTCTAAAACAGTTTCTTCTTCACAAAATCTTCTTCTTTTTTTGGGGGGGGGGGGGGGGTAATTATATGGCTTTAAATTAACATCTGTGTTTTATTTTTAGATATTTTTTCTTCCTTTTTATCAAAACATCAATTATTTCATTAATACATTATAGTCCTGACAGGGTCCAATGGGATTTTTCTTATTACATGTACTGTAAATTTAAACCCCCAAAAATGCTCATGTAAATTTAGGATATAACAGGGAGACAACTCCAGGTATTGTTTCACGAACATCAAGTTGTTATTTATAGCTGTCATCACAGGTGATCAGTACCTGTCAGGTGTGGTGTCACAGTGTGTCACATTTAATTTGTTGACAATAATGAGTTAATGATAGTAAAACAAAGTGGTTACATCGACCAGCCTGTCAACAATGTATTGAGGCATGTTTGTGTGGTCAAGGTTTGTGACAGGGTCAATGATGGAATGACCACATACTATTTTCTTGTCTGAATAAAAACTAATATGTCAGTTACATGTACAACTCTAGGCTAAATTCTTCAGTTATTTTACTCCAGGCTTAATCATGAATATAGAAACCTACCTTTTATAGGCTTGTAAAACGTTTAAAATTGTTTTAAAAAGTAAAATTTTTGTTTCCAAAAATTTGATATTTATTAAAATTTAAAATACAGTTTTTAATCAACATACATGCACTTGTAAACATAATTATAACAATTAACATTATATTGATATTAAAAGAAACGGCCCATACCAGTTGATGAAATTTCCGGTTTGGGTTAAGACTTTTATAATGGCCTAATACAATAATTAAATTAAATAAGTTTATTTAATATGGGAATTGAAGTAGATTATTGATATCTTAATATATTTAAATATGCTAATATTCTTTCATCCGACTACAGCTAGGTAACCTTTTTCCAAACCAAGTCTGGATTTTCAAGATTTTTCCAAAAGGTTTTACAATTTTAACAAGTGTCACATAAACATTTTTTTTAAACTTTTTAAAGTCCATTTAATTAATGCATTGTGAAAGGATGTCTAGGTTGAGAGTTCTTTCCATTATCTCGCGTGATAATGGCTGCAGGCAATTAAACTTTAATGAAATTGGCTGTTGACAAACTAAAACAAAAGAGATATACATACATGTAAAACTTAATTACGTAATACTGTAATATGGCATGTAGGACAGTCAGTCTCTGTTGCGCAATTTGCCAGAAGAAAAATTTGTCATTTACGTGACATGTATGATGCATTCGTATAATTTATGAAAGTTTTAAAGATTTCAAAGTGTGGTTGTAATTATTGTTGGGTTGTTTGATGTTGAGCTGAATGCACTATGACATGGTGTACTTCAATATTTTATTATTATGTTAACTGCTAAATTAAACATCTATTTTATTGTCATTTCATGGTTAATATGACATCTTTGGTTACACTTCATTATAATACATGTGTATTTATTAAGCATAAATGTATACACATAAAATTTATGTTTCTTAAAATTCTGACTTTAAAATTATTTGATTGGCTCATGAAGAATTTTATTTATAATACTGGTAGATGTTATCCGGAACTCAGCAAATGTTTGTTTTGTACCCACTAATTTCCCGAACATGTTTTTGTGTTATTCTTAGTCAGGTTTTAGTGAAAATGCTTGTCAACGCTTTTCAGTTTTAGGTCATTTTTCACAATTAGAATTATTATTCTGGAAAAAGGGAGTGAGTGGATGAATCTAGACCTACATCAAATGGAGTATAAATCTCCAAAAATTGTTTCCAGTCCCGTCATGTCAAATAACATGAATGGAGTCCTTTTAATAGAATAAGTGCTGACAGTGGTTGAATCTGTATACAGTGCTAGTATGATAATTGCTGATTTAATGGGATAGTATATTTAATGACAAGTTAATTATATAGATTACATAAATTGAATGTTACAAAAAATGAAAAAAAAATTAAAAGAAAGGATCAATCTCATTCATCAAAATATAGAGAATGAAAACAACAGAAAACAATGAGTAATCCTAACAATTATATTAAAAACAACAAAGGTAAGTTCAAGGAACATATCACTATCAATTAAGACTAGCATGATAATCTTCTATGTAAATACTTATCATACCATACACATACAATCACCTTGAACAAACATAAGTACAATTCTAGTTCCTTCCAGATTTTTACAGGAAAATACCTATTAACTTGAAGTACCTATTTTTCTTAAGACTTGGCACAAAATATATCATTCTTGTCAATTTCATGTAACATGAGTTGTTTTATATAAGGTTCCTAACAGCCAAAAAGTATTGTCATTCTTGGAGGGTTAGGTAAGCACTGTGATAAAGTCACCTTTTGTATTAGATATTGGACATTATTTGTCTGCTATCCAGGCCAAGAAATTTCTTTTGTGCTAGCCAGAAGAAAATAAGAATAGTTACATGGCCAAAAGAAAATAGTTTGTTCAAGATATCTCCCCCTATGATTTTGGCTTTTTCAACATCTGTTCTTAACAATTTTACATTTTCATATGTGTAAATTCTATAAAGAAATAAATAAGCTTAACAGAGCAAATATCTGTTATATGTCTATATTATATTTATTTTTGACTTACATTTGTATGCTTACAATAATTTTATGTTGTAGTACATAGTATTTCAGATTCATAGATTTGATTGACATTTTATGGATAGTGCTAACAAACATTAATGCCAATGTAACAAAAAAAGAATATTATCACACTGTCTATTGAGCACACTGTTTGAGTGACAACATTGCCTAGCGACAACACTGTCTATTGACCACACTGTCTAGTGACAACACTGTCTATTGACCACACTGTCTAGCGACAAAATTGTCTAGTGACCAAACTCTCTAGTGACACACTGTCTATTGACCACACTGTCTAGTGACTACACGGTCTATTGAGCACACTGTCTGAGTGACAACATTGCCTAGCGACAACACTGTCTATTGACCACACTGTCTAGTGACAACACTGTCTATTGACCACACTGTCTAGTGACAACACTGTCTATTGACCACACTGTCTAGCGACAAAATTGTCTAGTGACCACACTGTCTGAGTGACCACACTGTCTGAGTGACCACACTGTCTAGTGACCACACTGTCTAGTGACCACACTATCTAGTGACCACACTGTCTGAGTGACACACTGTCTATTGACCACTCTGTCTAGTGACACACTGTCTATTGACCACACTGTCTAGTGACAACACTGTCTATTGACCACACTGTCTAGCGACAAAATTGTCTAGTGACCAAACTGTCTAGTGACACACTGTCTATTGACCACACTGTCTAGTGACCAAACTCTCTAGTGACACACTGTCTATTGACCACACTGTCTAGTGACAACATTGTCTAGTGACCAAACTGTCTAGTGACACACTTTCTATTGACCACACTGTCTATTGACCACACTGTCTAGTGATAACATTGTCTAGTGACCAAACTGTCTAGTGACACACTGTCTATTGACCACTCTGTCTAGTGACAACATTGTCTAGTGACCACACTGTCTTGTTACCACACTGTCTAATGACCACACTCTATTATTATAAGTGACCACGCTACACTGTCTCAGTGACCACACTGTCTGGCTGACAACACTGTCTAGTGACCACACTACACTGTCTAGTGACAACACTGTCTAGTGACAACACTACACTGTCTAGTGACCAAACTGTCTAGTGACACACTGTCTAGTGACCACACTGTCTAGTGACAACATTGTCTAGTGACCAAACTGTCCTGTTACCACACTGTCTAGTGACCAAACTGTCTAGTGACACACTGTCTATTGACCACTCTGTCTAGTGACAACATTGTCTAGTGACCACACTGTCTTGTTACCACACTGTCTAATGACCAAAATGTCTAGAAAGATATTACATAAAAAATATTGTCTGTATGTTTTTCAGCATGATAATGAGGCTATTCCTGTAACTATATAATGTTGTCTCACACTTTGACCAAATCTATATATAACATATCTATAGAAGTTATGAAGTGAATTCTAAGCCACTAAGAAACCTATAAAAGGATTGAAAGTTCATTAATTGTCTGTTTTCGTCTGTGGCCTGATTTTTTTTGTCTGACTTCTTTGTAGCGGAGAGTGTTTTATAATTTATACTATATTTGAAAATGGCAGTCTTAAAATAAAACACCTTTATTATAATAATCTAGAATAACGTAATATATAAAAGAAACTATTTATAGACAGACTTGAAAATAGCGCATAATGAAATTTAATTTTGTATATAGACTGTCTAAGGTCTGTTTTTTCTTTCCCTTTTTTGTCCCAGACAAATTATTAGGTGTAATAAATATACATTACTGAAATACTATGTTATATATTTAATATAGCAAATACTAAAAGACAACATTTAAGAGATTTGAATAATCCATATTGTTTCAACAAGATTTCATTCAGCGGTTGTTAATATTTGAAATTAAATTTCGATACAATGCATGATGGGTTTTAATTATATATTATAAAAGTGTCTTAATCTGGAAATTTATATTTGACTTAAGTGGATTCATTAGGATCGGACTGTATGAGGCTGACATTACCATTAGTAGTGTGATTTGTTTCAGTAAAGTCCGCATTTGAGCCAAATTCATGTATTATAATTATAAAGATTCTCTCTAAATGGCGGTGGCCTTCTATTGTAACCTTCCAACGGTGGTGGTTCTACTCAGTTTCCTGTTCAAACCAGATATGTAAATATACTGAAGTTCACCCATGGTCTTCCTCGACCAGTAAATTTCGAGTGTCATAAGACCTCTACTTGGTGCAACATGAAACCTTTCCAAACCCCAGACCCCTTGTGTGATTCACCTTTATACATCAACCAAAATCATGGTCACCAATAGAGTGTTACTCTACACGGGTTGTACTGTATTAGTAAAATATGTACACTTACGTAATACATAAAACCTTGGCATGATGACTAGTCAGCCTACTTTAAACAATGCGATATAGATAATGATGAATGAATTACAATATGATCCAATCACTTAAATTAAATTGGCAGCCATCGTCTTTGATTCCAATCAGATGGCTGAAATTGTTTGAATTATTTCTCATGAGGAAACTTATTATACCCGTGAAAAGATCTCCGTGTATATTGTTTTAAAATCTTGTTATTTTGTGATTTAAGATCTCGAGTTCTATTTTCAGATATCACTCTAGACAACTGACTGAATAAATGCGGGTAACTGCCGCCCAATTTTTATAGTCTTTATATTTAGTAGATTTTGGCACTCCAGATAAAACTGTGGAACACTTTAGATTTGCTTTATTTTAAATTTTCCAATTTTTGTTAAAATTTCAAAAAGTTTTTTTCCCTTTCTTTTTCCTGATAACTAAGAATTTGCGAAGAAATTGCATGATTTTGTATATTTTAGTGAAAAATTAATCTAAGGCAAATAAAAACCTATGTAAACAGTGTAAACGAGACTTTATTCACAAATAATGGCATTACTTGATATTTTCACAAAAGTCACTGCAAAATTTTCCACATAAATCAGAAGAAATAAGCGGTTTGTACATTGTATGTAGTGACTGATAAATTATATTATTTACATTAAAATGTCATTTGGAAAAAAATCTGGGCATGCATTATTAGAGTCACTTCTCTAAATTTTAATTTTCTTAAGTGTTTGAAAATATTTTTTGTCCAATAAAATTGCAGTATTTAAAATGAATCGTAAAACATTTTCTTTGGTAAATCTGTGAACTGTGAATCATTCTAGTAAATCAACTGTTTATAAAAATTATTTAAAACACTAAGCAGGTTAAAGTTTATAAGTATGTATTAACAAAATTAAATAAGTACTGAAAATACAGTATACTGTTGCTCAAGATTTTAGATATTGACCTTAAAATGTCTTTCAGGGCAACCTGTTAATAACCTTTAGGGCAACCTGTAAATGACCTTCATGGCCACCTGTAAAATTAATGTCCTTCAGGGCAACCTGTAAATGACCTTTAGGGCAACCTGTAAATGACCTTTAGGGCAACCTGTAAATGACCTGGGCGACATGTAAAAGATCTTTAGGGCAACCTGTAAATGACCTTCATGGCCACCTGTAAATGTCCTTCAGGGCAACCTGTAATTGATCTTTAGGGCAACCTGTAAATGACCTTTAGGGCAACCTGTTAATAACCATTAGGGCAACCTGTAAATGATCTTTAGGGCAACCTGTTAATAACCATTAGGGCAACCTGTAAATGATCTTTAGGGCAACCTGTAAATGACCATGGCGACATGTAAAATATCTTTAGGGCAACCTGTTAATAACCATAAGGGCAACCTGTAAATGACCTTTAGGGCAACCTGTAAATCACCTTAGGGCAACCTGTAAATGACCTTAAGGCAAACCTGTAAATGACCTTGAGGTCTGCCTGTAAATGACCTTTAGGGCAACCTGTAAATGACCTTTAGGGCAACCTGTAAATGTCCTTTAGGGCAACCTGTAAATGACCTTTACGGCAACCTATAAATGACCTTTAGGGCTGCCTGTAAATGACCTTTAGGGCTGCCTGTAAATGACCTTTAGGGCAACCTGTAAATGACCTTTAGGGCAACCTGTAAATGACCTTCAGGGCAATCTGTTAATGACCTTTAGGGCTGCCTGTAAATGACCTTTAGGGCAACCTGTTAATGTCCTTTAGGGCAATCTGTAAATGACCTTTAAGGCTGCCTGTAAATGACCTTTAGGGCAACCTGTAAATGTCCTTCAGGGCAACCTGTAAATGTCCTTTAGGGCAACATGTAAATGACCTTTAGGTCTGCCTGTAAATGACCTTTAGGGCAACTTGTAAATGTCCTTGAGGGCAATCTGTAAATGTCCTTGAGGGCAATCTGTAAATGACCTTTAGGGCTGCCTGTAAATGACCTTTAGGGCTGCCTGTAAAAGACCTTTAGGGCGACCTGTAAATGACCTTTAGGGCATCCTGTAAATGACCTTTAGGGCAACCTATAATAACCATTAGGGCAACCTGTAAATGACCTTTAGGGCAACCTATAATGACCTTTAGGGCAACCTGTAAATGACCTTCAGGGCAACCTGTAAATGACCTTCAGGGCTGCCTGTAAATGTCCTTTAGGGCAACCTGTAAATGACCTTCAGGGCAACCTGTAAATGTCCTTCAGGGCACCCTACAAATGTCCTTCAGGTCAATTTAAAGAAATTTCAGGCGGAATGTCGCGAGCTACCTTAAGTTATAAAACATTTTATTTTATGTTAATTAATAATGACACAAACACAGGTTTTTAGAGGCTGTTTACATGTCAAAATGTCATTAGCAGTTGAAAAGCAAAGGAAATAAAAAAAATAGATGTCATTGAGAGTAACTTGTCATAAAAAAACCCATGACATGCGTATTATCTTTATGAATTAAATAATTATGTGAAAGTACTTCAGAATATATGTTATAATGAAATTTCATATTTATGTACCATATAAATTCCAATTAACGATCCTGGGTGACTATTATTTTCCAGGTCATCAGAATAATTGTTTTTCGTGTTAAATTGAATTTTATGTTATCCTTTTGTGTTAATTCTAATGAACTATCCTTGGCAAGTATTGTTTCCCAGAAAGGGTGTTTTGATTAAGACAAAATGGCCAGGGCTTTCATTCATGGAAGTCTATGAGTCATTTACTCCTAATTTTGGCTTGTGACTTTATGAAATATAATGCTTTTCCTTCTTTACCTATTTAATGTGACTTCCATTGTCAGACATTTTCAGTTTCTGATTTCCAAATTGAAGCTTTGATCTGCCCTGTTGGTTAATTAGTCAGTTCTAATTCTGAGATTTTCCCTATAGGGAAATGATAAGAGTTCTATTTATTTAAAAAAAATTACGTAAATTGATAAGTGTTTTAAATACTGGTAACTAGGTTTGGTGCTTGGTGATGGGCGTTTATGATAATGAATAACAGAATTCCATTTTCCTGATGACTTAATGTAAATGACAATTCTGCAAGGAAAAAAAGGACAATTTTATGGGAGACAGTGTTAAACAATATTTGCTAAATTTACAGAATTATGATTGGACGTTGTTGTCGAGGGACTCCGGTTATAGATACAAGGTGTGACTGGTTATAAATATTAATATTCAACAGGTCTACTCGGTCTGCGTAATTGTGTAAAAATGTCATCAATTATAATTAACCAGTTTTAATATGATAATAATGTTCTTCGCTATAGGAGTTCTCTAAATTTGTATAGAAAAGGACTTTCTTAAACAATATATAATATTGATAATGATAATAATAATAATAATAATAATAATAATAATGATAATGATAATGCTAAATAATAATAACTGATTATTATTTTTACTAGGACTGTCATTGAAGATTTTGTAATGATATAATGAAAGCTGAAATATCGGTAATATATCAATATATGAAATTCAATAGCTTGTGCATATGAATATATGTTGTAAACAGTTATTATGGGTGTATGCAGTCATATTTGATACATGTACATCACATATATATATATCAGTTAAGCCCTATATAATATGTCTTTGCCTGAAGAGATTAACATCTATTAATCATGAATCTTGAGTGCATGCGTACTTAAAAATAATATTTTTTTTTTCAAAATTTGTTGAAAAATCATTGTCTGCACTGTGTGTTTGAAGTCCAGAGACATGTTCATTCTAAAAATAGAATTTCCTCTGACAGAGTTGTTCTGGCAGTGCAATGGTATGATTGAATTATGACTTTTATTAGCTGCATGTCAAATTTTATTGAATTTCCCATTAGTTAATTGCTTAAAATTCCGATAGTATCTCGATTGTTTGGAAGTTATTTCTGCACTCTATAGTATAATGGCTTGAAGATAATGTGTTAAATTAAAGCGGCATGGTCCCAGGTGAGAGGAAAACAATTCTTCAAAGTATCAGACATGAAATAATTTATATATAGTCATGTCATGTATGTAATATTTATTATTATATAGTTTAAAGTGGCATTATATATGCCTATCCAAGGGTATATAGTAAATGAACAGTGAAAGTCAAGATAAGTTAACATTTTGCTGTAATTCCTTTCTATTGTATAAATCATTTCAAATTAGCAAGAAATTATTAAACTCACATGGCCTAAGGAAATTTCTATAAGTATCCGATCGAAACTTACCTGTAACACTCTATTTATAAATTTGAAAATGTTTAAATATTCAAAATCCATGTGAAATTTTTGTATTTGTGAATGGCGTAAGCAGAATGTGAATTAGAAATCATTATCGCTTTTAATTTATCTAAATTTGTTTACCCTATTATTAATGAAGTAAGCGGTAAGAGATATTTTTTTCCCACATTTTGAAAATTCATAGGTTATTTCTGTTAAGAGTAAGTGCCTTAATTTAGCAACAATATGTGTTAAATCAGTTATTTATACAGTTCACCTGATTTTCTCACATTATATAACAATTTTAAAGTTTTCCTAAAAACTCTAGGCAAAACTAGAGGTGAGCTGCTTTAAATGATCAACAAATGTTTTTCAAAAAAGTTCATATATATATTCATCAATCATGTAACACAGACAGATAAAGAAGATTATGTCTTTAGATACATAAAAGGGGATACTAAATTCTGCTACTGAATTTCTGGTTCTGCTATACAGAATGTCAATCCGATACATAATAATTATGCCCTTGAAGGTTCATTTAAGCCTAAAAAATTGATGCTTTTTATTTTTATTTCTCAGAAGATCATGTTATTTTTGGTGTTCTACTACAGTTTCTGAAACGTTATTGGCCATTGCATGGCTAAACGAACCAGCTTTTGCCTTTTTTTGGCCTTTGGCCATTACTTAAGTTATAGAATGATTATGTATTTTGTATGGAAGTAAGTAAATAAGTAAGTACATGTAAGTAAGTAACAACTTTATCTAATGTGGCTAACACATTCGGTTTCCCGATCTTCCATGTGGGTCTCGGATGACAAAATGTCACTTTGCTTGGTAGCTAAAAAAATTGCTTCTTTTACGACAAATTTTTCCACGTTCTGTGCTGCTTTCTTTACATGATATTGTTTTCATCTAACATGTTCTTAACCCATTATTAGAATACTACAAAACACATGTTGGCCTTTTCTTCAGATGAAAAACTGTATTCATTCCAGTGGCTTTGAGTGGCTTTAAGTATTGATATGTAATTCAACATTAATTGATTTAAGAGTTTCGTTTTGTACTGTTCTTTCAATAGTTGTGAAGGAAATTCTTTGACTGAACAGAATTTCAAAAACTTTGTATGTGAAAAATTAATTTCTTAGTTTATATAGTTTTTAAGGCCGTTCTTGTATTATATTTGTTTTTAGTTCTTACCAAATTGGAATTTTTTTGGTATGACCAGCTATTGGAATTTATTTTAGTGATGTAGGTTTAGTTTAGATATACAGACAAAAAAGAGAGAAAAACTGAATCCCTAAAGAATGCCCATTATAGACAGCTAATTTGAAAATATGACATGCTCTGTTTGATTTAGCCCAGCAATATGGTAGAAAGAAACAATTTCATTGGTCAAATTTAAGGGAGAAAAGCATTTTGGTTGGTATTCTTTTGTAATGATCATAATTATTCAAACAGTAATACTGGGTCTAAGATAGCTTCATACCACATTTCTTGAAAGAAACGAAAATGTCACGTTGAGTTACAAACATTTCTCTTGACAAATACAAGTGGCGTGCCAATAACACTTTGGCTAATAAACAGGATTTGTTTGTATGATACAAAATATTGACCATGTGAAGCCATTCAAGAATAAATCTTGTTACTGTTTTTTTTTGTTGTTGTTGTTCGAAAGTTTGTGTTGTCTAGTGATTGCTGACCCAGTGACCTAGATCCATTGATTCTGGAAGGTACGGAAGCGGAAGGAAATCTCGAGGACATAGACTATTTCTGGCAAACCTACGTTAATTATTGACAGTGATTCTTAGACAATCATTGGCGTAAGAATATGATTTAGTGTTTTTATTGTCCTTTCCTTGTAACATAATGATCTCGGTAAAAAAAGAAGTGTGAGAGATTTGGAAGACTTCCAAAATTCTTTAATTACAAATTTCGTCATTAAAGAAGACAGGATGATGTTTTGGGAGAGAATATCATCTTCAAACAAATCACACACTGAATTAAGTGTGGTGAACAGTTACGTTCATCTTCATCTTCGCTGCATTAAACTGATTACAAAGGCTTGTTTTAGACTTTTAAATTTCAGCTGTAAAACAGAGTTTGTAAATCAGGTATTAAATCAGCTAATTGCCTTTTATTCGGTGTTGATAATTTGTGTGAAAGACCTGTTTTCATTACACTAGGAAAATAAATGATTGACCATTATTTCAGATAAAAGAAGCCTTTAACTTTATGGATGCTTGAGGCATAAATGAATTGATAATAATGATTTGCCAATATGCTATAAGTTCCATGCAGTCAGTGTCTGAAGACTTTATACTGTTGCCTGCAATATACTGTTGGCTGCTAAATTTTGCATTCTGTTTATGAAAAAAAGTCCTTGAAAATAATTGAAAAGTGCAGCAAGACTACAAGTAAATAAACACCATGTTCAAATTATAGAATGATAAATTTGGGGGTCAAGGTCATGAAATTGGAGCGTCAGAATTAAGGGTTTGGGGGTAAAGGATACAATACTAGAATTTCAGCAATAGATTTAAAGGTTTGGGATCAAAGTCATTATACTAGAATTGATACTAGACATTGAGTGTTAAAAAGAAAGGCCCAGGTCAGGATACTTGAATAGTGTCAGAATTAAGGGTTGGGCCGTGAAGGTCACTATACTTGATTTTGAGCATCAGAATTCTGGGTTGGGGGTTAAGATCAGGATATTAGAATTTGTGTGTTGGAATAAAGGGTTAAGGATAAAGTTTACTTTATAATTATTGGATTTGAGCATCAAATTCAGGTTTTGGGGTCAAGTTCACAATATTAGAATTTGAGCATCAGAATGAAGGGTTGGAGATCAAGGTCACTATAATTGGATTTGAGCATAAGAATTCAGGTTTAGGGGTCAAGGTCATAAAAATTGAATTCAAGCTTCAGAATTATGGTTTAGGGTCAAGGTCACAATGCTGGAATTTGAGCATCAGAATCAAGTTTTCGGGGTCAGGGTTAGAAACTAAAATTTTAACTTCAGAATTATTGGTTTGGTGTCAAGTTTTTGATAATATAATTTGAGCCTCAGAATTTAAGGTTGGAGATCAAGGCCACTATAATTGGATTTGAGCATCAGAATTCAGGTTTGGGGGTCAATGACATGATAATAAAATTTGAGCTTCAGAATGAAGGTTTAGGGTCAAGGTCACAATGCTAGAATTTGTGCATCAGAATCAAGTTTTCGGGGTCAAGGTCATGAAACTAAAAGTTTAGCTTCAGAATTAAGGGTTTGGTGTCAAGTTTTTGATACAATACAATTCGAGTCTCAGAATTTAGGGTTTGGGATCAAGGTCACTATAATTGAATATGATCTTCAGAATTAAGAGTTGGAGGGTCAAGGCCATGATACTAGAATTTGTGCATCAGAATTTAGGGCTTGGGTCAAGGTCATACAGAGACTTATATAGGCACTTTATGATACTGAAGTGTTTACTATTTCTGTCCAAAAAGGGTTCAGTAAAACATCTGTTATTATTCCCTGCTACTTTACAATGAAACAATTTCTACCTGGAATTTCTGATTGATCTATTTTTGACTTCCTATCAAATAAGTATGATTGAACTTTATTAGAACTTTGGCACTTACCATTATATAACTACATTGCCAGATAATTGCTGTTTAATTGTTCACTTACTTATATTACAATATTGATTACGTCTACAGACAGTTCCTACATGGAGAGATCTACAGTTATTATCTGGACTCTGCAGTATAAAACTATCTGACTTTACTTTACCTATAATCAAAGATTGGGAGAATCATTCTGGGCGTAAATCAAAGGCCCGTCAATTTATTTTAGATAAAACTTTTATATGTTATTGGTGGTTTCCTATGTTGCATATATATATATATATATTTATATATATAAAGTATTGGTCTAGACACACAGAACTCCTATATTCAGTTGATTATTACAGGTTGATTTGTTTTATAGGAGAATAATTCTATACATTCAATAGATCTGATGTAATTGATTTTACACCAGGTTTTGTAATGGTAAGCTCAGGTTGTTTAATAGGTGGATGTTGGTAGTTGAACAATGAGACTGCTGGGTCCTGCTCACGTCTACATTTGTCAAGGGATCTCTGAGTGGCTGCGTGGCCAAGTTGTTATTATGTCCGACTTAATTAAGTGATCTAAGGATTACTGGCCGTGTGGATGCAAACCCTGTCAGTCACAGGCAAGCTGTTGTTTCCTTGAGCAAGAAACTTTATAGTCATTGCTTAGTACTTGTTGGTTCCAGGAACAGATTTGAGAGTGTTTGAATAAGCTTATAGCTTCCAACACAAACTAAAATAAATTAGCATAAACTAAATAAGGGATCTCGACCAAACTTTATAATAAAAAAGTGCTAAGCTTGCATGGAATTAATCACTCTATTGTAAAATTAATGTAAAGGCATTGTAGTTTCAACTTGCCTATAGCTTGGCAAATGTTTTTCTGTGACATTTGATATGATTGGCGACGCCGGTGAGCGGCGTCGTCTATTATGGAACGCTTTTTATTTTTGCCTATGGAAGGAGCTGTTATTATTAGCAGTTAATTTCATGTTGTGTAAATTAGTTTTATTTTGATTCGTAAAAATCAAGTAAACAAATGTGTTGTTATATTTGTATTTAATAACTTTATGTAAAAAGCATGTGCATTGTGATATTATTTTCACGAAATTGCGGGTTAAGTTTAACTGCTTGTCCCTTAGTTTTAATGACAATACTAAAACCCGGATTTCGAATATCGTTGTGGTCTAGATTGAGGCCGTATCATTTATACATTTTCAAAATTTTCCTACAAGAAGAAAGTTCACCTGCAATTGAGTATAAGGATAGGTAATGGAACTGTTGTAAACGATTATCCTATTGATTTTATCCTTATTACATTTATCTGTTGCGCAGAATGGTTGTTTTTACAAAGTGTACCAGTATCCGGATGTTGAAAGCTATCCGATTTTCTGCAATTACTGCTGACACATGGCCATCTATTTTTTATGAATACTTTACCATTAATTTGCATGGCTTGATAAAATTGAACATGCAACATTTCATAATTTTGCTGTTTATCGTGTTCTTTTGGGTTTCAGGTTTTCTTTATTTTAAGGGGAAGTAACTTATGTTTACTAAATTATTTGTTCTTTTCTGTCTATCTTAGGTATTACTTATAATACTATTTTTGTTGTATATAATTCACCAGTTGTAAGGTCATCAAAAGCATGTTAATGTTAATGTTAGGATTTCATATTTATTATACCCCCAAAAACGAAGTTTGGGGGGGTATATAGGAGTCACCCGGTGGTCGGTCGGTTGGTCGGTCGGTCGGTCGGTCGGTCGGTCCAGACGTCCGTTGCATTTTCCTTGTCCGGAGCATAACTTGAAAACTAATGGTTGGAATTCAATATAACTACATACAATGGTCAAGCACATTGAGAGGAAGTGCAGTGCACAAGAACCATAACTCTATCTTGACTAATTACAGAGTTATTGCCCTTTGTTACTTTTCCTTGTCCGGGGCATAACTTGAAAACTACTGGTTGGAATTCAAAACAACTTCATACAATTGTCAAACACAATAAGGGGAAGTGCAGTGCACAAGAACCATAACTCTATCTAAAGTAATTACAGAGTTATTGCCCTTTGTTGCTTTTCCATTGCTTTTTTTTTTTGTCCGTTGCATTTTCCTTGTCCGGAGCATAACTTGAAGACTAATGGTTGGAATTCAATATAACTACATACAATGGTCAAGCACATTGAGAGGAAGTGCAGTGCATAAGAAACATAACTCTATCTTGACTAATTACAGAGTTATTGTCCTTTGTTACTTTTCCTTGTCCGTGGCATAACTTGAAAACTACTGGTTGGAATTCAAAACAACTTCATACAATTGTCAAACACATTAAGGGGAAGTGCAGTGCACAATAACCATAACTCTATCTAAAGTAATTACAGAGTTATTGCCCTTTGTTGCTTTTCAATTGCCTTCTTTTTTTTGTCCGGAGCATAACTTGAAGACTAATGGTTGGAATTCAATTTAACTACATACAATGGTCAAGCACATTGAGAGGAAGTGCAGTGCATAAGAACCATAACTCTATCTAAAGTAATTACATAGTTATTGCCCTTTATTACTTTTCGATTGCTTTCTTTTGTCTGGACCATAACTTGAAGACTAATTGTCGGAATTCATTATAACTTCATATAATGGTCCAGCACATTGAGAGGAAGTGCAGTGCACAAGAACCATAACTCCATTTTGACTTATTACAGAGTTACTGCCCTTTGATTCTTTTCCTTGTCCAGAGCATGACTTTAAAAACTACTGGTTGGAATTCAAAACAAATTCATACAATGGTCAAGCACAATAAGGGGAAGTGCAGTGCACAAGAACCATAACTCCATCTTGACTAATTACAGAGTTATTGCCCTTTGTTACTTTTCCATTGCTTTCTTTTGTCCGGACCATAACTTGAAGACTTATTGTTGGAATTCAGTATAACTTCATACAATGGTCAAGCACATTGAGAGGAAGTGCAGTGCATAAGAACCATAACTCCATCTTGACTAATTACAGAGTTACTGCCCTTTGTTACCTTTCCTTGTCCAGAGCATGACTTGAAAACTACTGGTTGGAATTCAAAACAACTTCATACAATGGTCAAGCACAATAAGGGAAAGTGCAGTGCACAAGAACCATAACTCCATCTTGACTAATTACAGAGTTATTGCCCATTGTTACTTTTCCTTGTCCAGAGCATAACTTGAAAACTACTGTTTGGAATTCAGTACAACTTCATACAGTTGTCAAGGACATTCAAAGGAAGTGCAGTGCACAAGAGCCATAACTCCATTTTGACAAAATACAGAGTTACTGCCCTTTGATACTTTTCCTTGTCCAGAGCATAACTTAAAACGTACTGGTTGGAATTTAAAACAAGTTCATACAATGGTCAAGCACAATAAGAGGAAGTGCAATGCGCAAGAACTATAACTCTATCTTCAGTATTTATAGAGTTATTGCCCTTTGTTCTTTTTCTTTGTCTTTCTGGACTTATTACAGAGTATTTCAATTAAACTTCATCAATGGCCAACCACATTGAAAGGAAATGCAACATACATGAACCACAATTATCTTTAATTGCCCACAACCATAACTCTATGTTTCAATTCTTTTACAAGGTATTCTGTTACTAGTAACATCCTCATTTCCGAAGCAGACTTGTGGGGGTATTAATCACATTTAGTGATAGTTCTAGTTTAATATAAACTGGGAATTATTAATGTTATGTGCATGTACATGTATATCTTAGACAGTACTATATTGATATGTTGAGACTTATAATTTTTCTGCATTTAAAGAGATACAGTTATGTCATTATTATTAAAGGGATGAGACTTTCATTTAAAGTTATAAATGATAAAACATGTATTGATTGAAAATGTCCTTAAACTTGGATCAAGCAATATAATTAATAAAGTCTCAAAAAATCATATTCTGAATAGTTATTCTATTTTTTTTCTAACATGTGCATAGTTTGAAAAGGACAGCTTCTGTCTTATCTATTTGTAATGAAGAGACACCGGTCTCAACCTCCAGGTCTCCTGAGTCAACGCGACAACAGACTGTACATAGAGTAGATTGTTACTTGCCCTTGAATAAATTTGTGCACTAAATTTATAGTGGGTGATTTGTGCCACATGAAAACCAACATAGTACAAAAAGTAACTGGGCGCCAGATGAAAACATGAAAATACAATCTACCACAAAGTGGTTTGTTTGTTGCATTTTCATGTTTTTGCCCGGTGCCCTTGATGCAAAATACAAATCAGCCTTCATAAAATTTCTTATGTTGGTCACAGGTTAATGAGTTCTGGTCAAGCTCAAAGTTTTTCTCATCCTATGACTGCATATAAGCATGAGTTCAATTTCCTATGCTCTGTAACATAAGAAATTCACGAACACAAATCGATATAGTGGGGAAATATGTTGTGGTTTAGAACTGTTTCATTATTAAAGAGAAAATGTGTAGCAGGACGGATAGCTCAGTTGGTCTTCTGAAAGTCATGGGTTTGAGTCATGGTCAGGCAGTTTCAGTCAGGGTTTAGAAGTGGTTTTCAATTGACACATGTTTGATTCATTTAACAGATTGCATTATTTGAAATGGACAAAGGCAGTATTGCATGATACTTTTAGATCTACAAAGGGCATTTGATACAGTTGAACACACTATCCTGCACATGAAGAAGTTGTTTTTCTTCTTCTTCATGAAACTTCAAGCATCTGCCATATATAATGACATTCTTACATGGTTTAAGTCTTATCTCTGATAGTAGCTGGTTGATGTGGCTGGTACTTATACTACTACTGCTCTGAGTACCTATGCTGTCCCCCTGATGTTCATTTTAGATCCTCTTTTATGTCTAATATATGTCAATTACATGTCTTCAACCCTAAGCAATAAGCTTTTATTATAATGCATAGGCACGAGTATCAGACCTTGGATGAAAAAATATGGCCAGATTGATAAAAAAACCTGTGTTCATCTTAAAAGTGTCAACAACCAAAATAAAATGTAAATAATAACCCCCTTTAAAAATATACTTCAAGTTGATAGTATATTTTTAAAGGGGATCATTATTTACATTTTTTGTTTTGGTTTTTATAAACACAGTTTTTTTATCAATCTGGTCATCTGGTCATATTTTTTCTTCCCAGGTCCGATACTCGTGCCAGTGATTATATGCTGATGACTCAGGAATCCTTGTGTCTCATAAAATAAATCTGAAGAAATTCTTTCTTATAACATGAGTCTTATAAGATTGCTTAATTGACTATAAATTGCCTTTGCATCTTGGCAAGACAGAGTCTATTCTTTTTTGGTTTAAGTTTCAACTTAACCTGGCCCTAGCCTCCAGGTCACATGTAATGGTACTGCTATAAAGTACACATCTTTTGTTAAGTATTTAGGTGCAAATCTGGATCAAATTCTTTTGGCGTCGCCCTTTGATGCTTTGCATCAATGCTTTTCTTGTTTATATAATGTCATACCTCCTACACGGCCCACTCTCAAATAATTAGATATATTAATTGGCAGTCATTAATAAAAAAGCACATGTTTTGTTCTGAAACAGAATACAAGAACATATTGGTGCCTGAAATATTGGCATTTTCACTTTTAACCTGCGGCATTTATGTAAAGCATTAAAATTTTGCCCTGCTTTGAATATGGAACAATCCATTTAAAGTTTCTGGGAATTTTATTATCAAAGTTAAAAAATAAATAAAAAAATTGAGTGACCAATAGTTTAGTGCCTGGCCAGACTGCATGGATGTGAGGCCTGTCTGGCTCTTTCCTACGGGTTTGCGTTTCTTACAAAGTCCTAAGTTTAAAATCCAAGTCTTAAGACAATTTTGCATTTTAAAGAAAAAGTTATTAAATTATGACTCCTAATTGTTAAGGCTCCTACATTTTCTGATTAGCAAATCAGATGAACATTAACACACTGGATTAAAGGACGTGCCATTGTATTTCTTAACTTTTTTTTTCTTCAGGAGAATGAATTGAAGTAAATATCTTAACAGATATTTATTGAACATATTTTAAAAAAAAATTTTTTTCAGGAGAATGAATTTAATTAAAGTCTCAGTCTTTGACTGAAGGTAAAAATATTTATTGAAACGGTCTTAAGACAGCCCTATATACTTATTCATACAACCTATTTACAACTTTCTATGAAACGCTGTCCTACTGATAAAGATTTTTCAGTTCCGGCTCAAACAGGTTAGGAATTTTTACCCATCAAAATAAACAAACAAAATAAACATAAAATGTAAAGTGTCATGTAATTTTATAACATGAACAAAATATGTACATTTAACAAGTGTTTGTCATCTAATTTCATAGTTTTATCGCCATATATATATGTCATTTAATTTCATAGTTTTAACGGCATATATATACATATTTTATAACAAGCAGCAAATAGATTCGTCCTGTACAGTGTTTGAAATGTCAAATTTGTTTACAAATTTTAATACGCTTTCATAGAAAAGCTTGACAAATAATTTAAACCGCAGTGTCTTGTATTTGTGGTTAAAATATACATAAACTTTGAATAATTAAGGAAAAAAAATCAGAATGGGTGTTTCTGATTTGGATTATTCTGTGTTTTCTAAAAAAAAACTATTATGATGAAACAATAGAGCCTTGTTTTAGTCGGGTCCTGATGACAGTTTTATGAAATAAAAAAGCATAATTTTAATCTAAATTACAAATTATGATTTCGGTCGAAACGATAATTAATTGTTTTATGTTACTGAATTGCTAAAATGGTGTATACAGACGCTTTTCCTAAGATAGGTCATTGGCCAAGAGTGCAATTTTAGATATTTGAAAAGAACATGATTTATAATTATATTCTGTATATTAAACAAAATTAAAAGTTGAATTACATTTAATGTATATGAAAGTCTCCACTGCTTTAAGAAATGGTTGCAGTTTACTGACAACAAGTTCACAAAGATATTTGTTGACACTTTGTCTTTTTTGACCATTGATATTTTTTTTGACAGGTGAATGTTGTTGACAGGTGATCTTGATTGACAAGCAGTTTTTTTGACCAGTGGTTTTTGTTGACAGTTGATCTTTGTTAGCAAGTGGTCTTTATTAACAGTAATCTTTATTGACAAGTGTTTTGTTGACAGATGATCTTTGTTAAAATTAGTTACCTTTATCTGTAGATGATGAATGCAGACAAGTGGTCTTTGTTGACAATGAATGCAGACAAGTGGTCTTTGTTGACAAGTGATTTTTGTTGATAGATGATCTTTGTTGACAAGCAGACCTTGTTGACAGGTCTTCTTTGTTGACAGGTGATCTTTGTTTAAAAATGGCTTTGTTGACAGATAGTTATATTGAAATTAAAGATGTCTTTATGACAGATTTTGTTGGCAAGTGTTCTTTGTTGATAGGTGTTCTTTGTTTAAAAATGGCTTTGTTGACAGATAGTTATATTGAAATTAAAGATGTCTTTATGACAGATTTTGTTGGCAAGTGTTCTTTGTTGAAATGCATTATTTGTTGACAACAAGTGGTCTTTGTTGACAAGTGGTCTAATAGCCACTTTGTTGATGTTTTGAAAGTTTACTTTGTTGATGTTTTGACTTTGTTGACAAGATAGTTTCTACATAAAGGTTTTATTACATTATCTAGCCAAAAGGAAGCTAAAATAAAAGCTTAGCCCTTTAATAGTTAAGATTAATTTTTAGCTCGACTATTCGATAAGAATAAGTAGAGCTATTGCAGTCACCCGAGCGTCGGCGTAACCACTTATGTTAAAGTTTTTGCAATAGTTCAAATATTTTCAAAGTCCATAGACATATGGCTTTGAAACTTTGCACACTTGTTCACCATCATGACCCCAACCTGTAGACAGGAGGAGGTAACTCTATCAAGCATTTTGACAGAATTATGCCCCTTTTTCGATTCAGAATTTACGTTAAAAGTTTTTGTAATAGTTCAAATATTTTCAAAGTCCATTGACATATGGCTTTGAAACTTTGCACACTTGTTCAACATCATGACCCCAACCTGTAAACAGGAGGAGGTAACTCTATCAAGCATTTTGACAGAATTATGCCCCTTTTTGTATCGCCTTGAAAAGGTGACATATAGGGGTTACTTTCGTCGGCGGTGTCGGCGGCGGCGTCTGTGTTGGCGTCGTTGTCGGTGTCGTTGTCGGCGTCGTTGTCGGCGTCCCCTAAAGCTTGTCCGGAGCATAACTCACTCACTATAAGCCTGATTGACTTCAAACTTGGTATGCATGCTTCTTTCAATAACCCGAAGTGCAGTGCACAAGGACCGGTACTCTGCAGTTCTTATTTTTTGAGTTATTGCCCTTTGTTAATTTTCATACTTTAATTTTGTCCGGGCCATTTCTCTTCAACTAAAAAAGCTATGGACTTGAAACTTCATAGGGATGATAGATCTCATTATTAAAAAGTGCAGTGCACAAGAACCAGTACTCTGCACTTCCTAATTTTTGAGTTATTGCCCTTTTTGTTAATTTTCATACTTTATTTTTGTCCGGGCCATTTCTCCTAATGTATAAAAGCCATGGACTTGAAACCTCATAGGATGATAGGTCTCATTAAGAAGAAGTGCAGTGCACAAGAACTGGTACTCTGCATTTCTTATTTTTTGAGTTATTGCCCTTTGTTTATTTTCATACTTTAATTTTGTCCGGGCCATTTCTCCTTAAGTATAAAAGCTATGGACTTGAAACTTCATAGGATGATAGATCTCATTATTAAGAAGTGCAGTGCAAACAAGAATCGGTACTCTGCATTTCTTAATTTTTGAGTTATGGCCCTTTGTTAATTTTCATACTTAATTTTTGTCCAGGCCATTTCTCCGAAAGTATAAAAGTTATGGACTTGAAACTTCATAGGATGATAGATCTCATTGAAAAGAAGTGCAGTGCATAAGAACTGATACTCTGCATTTCTTATTTTTGAGTTATTGCCCTTTGTTGATTTTTTTACTTTATTTTTGTCCTGGTCATTTCTCCTCAAGTATGAAAGCTATTTACTTGAAACATCATAGAATGATAGATCTTATTGATAAGAAGTGCAGTGTACAGAAACTGCTGCTCTGCACTTATTATTTTTTTAGTTATTGCCCTTTGTTATTTTTCATATTTCATTTTTGTCCTGGCCATTTCCCCTAAATTACATTGTTCACAAGGCGACACATCCGACTCGCGGAGTTCTAGTTTGACTTAGAATTTACGTTAAAGTTTTTGTAATAGTTCAAATATTTTCAAAGTCCATTGACATATGGCTTTGAAACTTTACACACTTGTTTACCATCATGACCCCAACCTGTAAACAGGAGGAGGTAACTCTATCAAGCATTTTGACAGAATTATGCCCCTTTTTCGACTTAGAATTTACGTTAAAGTTTTTGTAATAGTTCAAATATTTTCAAAGTCCATTGACATATGGCTTTGAAACTTTGCACGCTTGTTCACCATCATGACCCCAACCTGTAAACAGGAGGAGGTAACTCTATCAAGTATTTTTTTTACTATCAAGCAGTAAGAATAGTCGAGCGTTGCTGTCCTACCGACAGCTCTTGTTCAAAGTTTTTATTGTATATTCTGTATGCCCTGTTATAATTTGATGTGTCATACATGTTTGACTATTTTTAGTACCTGTTCACTTAATATGTATTATAGAATAAAACCCGGATGAATAAATAATACAACTACCAAATATAGACAAATTTCAATTTAAGATGTATTAAAGACCTCCAAATATGTATCAAGTGTGCGTATTTAACGTGTGTATTTACGTATATATCGACTCAAATTCAATACTATAAGCTTGTGACTCATCAAACTGCAACAATGATAAACCTTAAAAACATTTAAATTTAAATGTATTGAAATTTAAATGTTTGTGACAAATAAGGTTTGGTCAAATTCCTTTAATTCATTATTTAGGATTTGTAAAAGGCATGACATAAAGTGTATTTTCCTATTCTATTAAATTTATTATTAATATACTATACACATAAATGCTTTAAATGGTTTATTGAAATATGTTTTATTTTAAACATTAAATTAAGTACTTCAGAGTACTTCAGAATATATTTGTTTCCATTCCCCCTTCCCCCGTCTTGAAAAAAACTCCAACAGAACATGTCCTCATCTGTGGCACTGCAGGAGACTTAACCAGAAATTTTATTTAAAAAGCTGCATTTTGTTTGTTATCATGATAGTGACTTTCATTCATAAATTATTTTTGTTGCAACTGCATTCTTAACTTAATTATCAAATATATCACTTCAAGTCACTTGAAATACATTGTGTAATAAATATTTATAACTATATGATTAATTATCATGATATGTTTGTAAAACTTAAAGCGTTATGATAATACCTGATGGAAAATTTGTTGAATATAACGATTATACGTGTGTATATTCTATAATTGAATATTAATTGTCAATTAGCAATTGCTAAACTTGAAATTACATGTATAATGGGGGACATTAGTGAATAACCTCCCCTGAGTACTCCCTATAAATAGATAGGTCCAAAGCTATTGGATTACTCGGACTTTATCGCCTCTCTCTTTGTAGCAAACTGAATTAATTAGGGCTAAATATTATCATTTGTAATATTCAGATTAAATATTGCGATAAGATGTAGAATCTGTTGACATAAATGAAACATTTTTTTCTTATTGTTTACATATTTGTTGATGCATGTGGAAATAATTGATTAAAACATATCAACCTGTCTTACATAAAACTCAACGATAAAAGCAAAGGATTCCAAATATTTGGACCTACTTACATTTTGGTTAACCTCGGTTTTTATCAAGGGAAGATAATCCCCTATTGTCCCTCTTATTACTTCATCCCTAGAAGCTTTTATAAATTTTATTGCTATAAAATAAGATCATATGGGATTTGTGACTGTATAACCCTTGAAATGACTTGTGGGCTATTTAAGAAACTACATTTTGAATAATATATAAAAAATATAATATTACTATAATATTTAGTGGTTAATACTAATATTGATATTATCTGTTTTGTAGTGAGCTTTCCATTCATTGAGGTTTTAAGCCAAAAAAAATGAGATTTATTGTAATTATGTGCATAGGTATAGGAAATAATTATTCATTTTATTGTGGCGTCGTGACAAAGCCCCGATCATCTGTCACACTTATCACGCGGCAAGAATAAACAATGTAAATGTTAGAAATAATCAATCTTTCGATTACCAGCTTTTCCTGTATTATATATACACTTACACACATATATACAACTTTGGTTGATTATATATGCAACAGCATTAAACTGTCTGGAGTTGCGACATCGTTTCAGCGAACTTTTGATATAAACTGGTTTATGTATTTTTTGTAAGAGGACATTTACTACATTATTTAATTATTTATAACCAGTTAATGAGTTTGCAATTGTCTGTATGTGAATTTAAAATTAATGGTATAATTCTTATTGTTCTGTCCTTAGCTGACAGATAGATAACGAAACGACCCAAGTTGCTTTATGGATTTATTTCGTAAGAACTGGAACAAACAAGAAATACATATTAAGTAAATAAGTCTTGAGTTATTTATCATTCTGATATGTCGAGACAAAGTTATAACTAGTTGACCAGAAAAGATGTACTAAAAATTATTTAATAAAGCTACACAAAAATAATAATGTTTTACCAACTGACTAGAAAGTTAAAGTATGAATTGAATATTTCTATCAACAACCAATATAGTCTATAAATCTATTCAAGTATGTAAGCAAAATATATGGTCCAAAAATGTAGCAAGTAACATATTTGTTTTACATATGAAAAATGACCTACGTCATGCACTGTCTAACTTGGCTTGAAATGACTGGACAGTATGCTTCCTGTCTTAACACTCATCTCTGTAAACAAACA
Source organism: Ruditapes philippinarum (assembly GCF_026571515.1). NCBI lineage: Eukaryota > Metazoa > Mollusca > Bivalvia > Venerida > Veneridae > Ruditapes > Ruditapes philippinarum. The sequence continues at coordinate 78,315 of NW_026852020.1, forward strand.
ATTATAATTGTAACAACCTTAACCTTTTCCCTGATACAGCCCCCTTAATTTACTGCTTTACACCCCATAATACAGTAGCCAGATAGATAATCAATAATCAATATCCTACTGATAAGGAGTCACACACTATCTCCATATAGGGTATGATAAATTATAGGTAAAATTGGTCAAATTAGATACCTATATACTTTAACTGGAAAATAAAGTATTAAGTTGTGTTTTGACAATTTTTGTATCAATAAAAAGTTTGTAGAGAATTGAAATACCTTTCCAATGGTATAAATATCATATTTGTTGGGTTTATACAAATATGTCTACATGAGTTATAAAGTAATAAACTATATATACTTGATGGTGTTTTTTTCTCCATTGTTTCAGATAGATTAGGCTACTTATGTGTTTTAACTAATGTGAAATGGTTTAATTACAAGTTTGACAATATATATGTCAATGTAAGATTTGTAGAGATTTGAATTATTTTTCCAGTGGTATAAATTTTATATTTGTGGGCTTTATAACAGTATAATTACAGTAGTTATAAACAATAAAATGATGTATAATTTTTCTCTCTCTTTTACAGGGATTAGGGAAATATGGCTAATTTATTATTAATTTTTTTGGTTTTATGCAGCATTCATTTTTAGTGAAATAAAAAACAGTCAAGTTCTTTTTTTTTAACCTTTTTTTATACCAGTAAAAAGAAATCTCACTTTGTTTTTTTTTTATTTATTTTATAAGTTTTTTTTATAATTTATTTCATAATAGTAACTGTCATTTCTGTAATACATGTATATAACTGTTGAATGAAATATTTCAGAATTTCTGCTGTCATGGTCATATATTTTCTTCATGAATTATGAATTTAATTAAATTTTATCATTTATAGGATCTAATTTGATCAAATGATGATAAAGGAAAGACATCCTCGAGTTCCACGGCCTTTTCGGCATTTTCATGTTGCCGACATCAAAGATGATATATGGGATATGATTTTATCAATGTCGTATAATACACGGCCCCATGCTGTGTCTGTTATGAAAACAATAGCGCACATGAAAGAATTTAAACTATTAAACATTTCTTTGTCGGTCATTTTCTTAAAAAAATCGCCGCTGCTACCGGAAATATTTTATTGGCAGGGGCCAGAGAGATACCCCTAGTCAGGACGTTAATTAATCCGTGTATATACACATGTCAGCTATCATAAACCAAAACAAACATCAAATCCATTATACCATGCCTGGCACGTGAACGACCCGTGATCATATAAATACTATTTATTCATTAGTTGCTATTTTTAGACACTTTTGTTCCTGTCTTACGATACGTTCTATATTTATTTCATTGACCCGCGCACTCATTAACTGCGTGACGTAAGGAAAACCCCTCACCTGGTTGGTCGCTAATTATACAAAAACTTTAAATAGTAACACCATAATTTTATGCACGGAATCCCCTCATAAAATGTTGATCTTTACGATAACACAATTTACAGGTCTATTTTCCGGGAAAATTGTTGATTTTTGGACAGGTAAATATTGAAGTCGGCGAAAGTCGCTTCCATTGAGATCATGCATGTCGGCGATTCTCGCTTACATGCGGTAATCGATAAAGCCGTCGATTCTCGCTTCTATCAGGGAATGGTAAAAGACGGCGATTCTCGCTTCTATAAGGGAAAAGGTTAACATATCAAAAGGTTTTAAAGCAATACAGTGAATAATACTGCAAATATCTCAAAAGGTTCTAGTCTAAGACAAAAGGGCATGACACCTTAATTAAACAAGCATCATTACAAAATAGCCCAACATAACACTCAACTGGTATAAAAATTACTTAAATTGTCACAAATCAACAGTTAAAACATAAATCTATTTAACCATCTTTTCTTTCACACACAATGATTTAGTGGCATATTACCCAAATGAAAATAGTGGTGCTTAACCTAACCGTACGGAATGGGAACGGCTAGCACGGCAAAAAAGCGCCTATGATTTTACACACACAACGGACTCTACATGCTTAATTAACGTGATCTTTATATGGAAAAGGAAAGAAAATATACTATAACAATCACATAATACAAAAATAGGCCATAACTTACTCGCTAACTCAAAGAGATGCGGGAAAAAATTAGATTTAATTTGCCGCAAAATAAGGCGGAGAACGTAATTTCTGCAAAGCGTGAAAACCAGTAGCAGCATCGCTAAAGTTTACACCGTTCCGGTACACTCCCCCTGTGAGGAATCACCTTAAAACAAACAACCTAATGTGAGAACCACCTTAATTAATGCACTCATGTGTGGAACACCTTAAAATTCACTGTAGTGTTCAAACAAGATAAAAAAAGACCTATTAACATACAATTATCATAAATGCATATGAAAGTGATACATGAAAAAAGTTTACAATTATAGCATAAATGACCTAAGGTACATAATTATATCAAAATGAACATAAAATATTGTAATGTGGTACTGAAGATATGAGTCTTGTCCTCAACATTGACACAAAATTTACTAATGCACATAGGTATTTACAAGTCACACAACTAATATTACAGAAAAAACATGAAAAGATACAATTCAAGTGAAAAAATATCATACACCATACATACACTTTAGCAGTCACACATACTGGCCAGTACAATCAATCAAGCAGGTACACATAGTTCAAGTAATATACTAGTAACCAAAAACATGTTTTAACAGAGGTAACATCAATTAAGCACAAAATCCTATATCTAGTGTTTTTGATTAAGTCTTAATTAACAAGAAGAATCATATCAGTAATTGGGCGAGTTAAAGTGCTACATCTGCCATGTTTGCAGACTCGGACTTCAGCTTTTCTAACAAGTTTGTCACTCTCACTAGGTATTGCATTAACAACCACACCGACAGGCCATTCTGCACGAACAATAGTCTTATCCTTCAATAGCACAACATCTCCATCCTTGATGCTCACTTCTTGCTTTTGCCATTTTCTCCTTGATTGAAGAGTATTGAGGTAGTTGTCCTTCCACTGTTTCCAGAACAAGTCAGAAAGAACCTGTACCATCTTCCACTGCTTCTTGTACATGTCTGGGAGGTCCAAGTCAAAACAAATGGAAGGGTCCCCATCAATCTTCTGGTTCAATAAAATTGAAGGAGTCAGAACAGCTACATTGTCTGGATCGTTAGAGATCGGTGCAATAGGTCTTGAGTTCAAAATGGCCATCACCTCTGCCATCAAGGTCACTAAAACCTCATGTGTCAAATGCTTGTTTGCAGCCTTTGAAAGGACATTATCCAATATCCTTCTTGACATCCCTATTACTCGCTCCCAGACTCCACCCATGTGGGAAGAGTGAGGTGGGTTAAATTTCCATGTAACACTGCTCTTAGCCAGACAGTCCGCCACGGGTTCATCTTCAACATTTACAACGTTAAATTTCAGATCATCCATCGCCCCGACAAAGTTTGTGCCACGGTCCGAACGGAATTCTTTAACATTCCCTCTAACAGCGATAAAGCGGCGTAATGCGTTGATAAAGGATGAGCTGGACATCTCCTCAAGAACTTCTATATGGACTGCTCGGGTGGTTAAGCATGTGAAAAGTGCAGCCCAACGTTTTGCATGAGCAACTCCTCCCTGGTGCGTCGTGGCTACCACCTCCCAGGGTCCAAAGACGTCAACACCTACGTAAGAAAAAGGAGGACCAGGAACTAGCCTATCTGTCGGTAAATCAGCCATCAACTGATGTTCTGTTTTCCCACGACCTTTACGGCAAGTTACACATCTATGAAGTATACGTGATATAAGCCTCTTGGCCCCAACAATCCAATATCCCGCGTTACGTATAGCTCCTTCAGTAATGTGTCGTCCTTGGTGGTTACATAGGTCATGGTAGTAACGCACAAGTAATGTTGAGATGTAATCTCTGCTTGATAACAATACTGGTTTCACTAAGTCTTTAGAAAGTACGGAGCTATCTATAAGACCTAAACGGCCTCCAACACGAACTATCTGATCCTTGTCCAAAACTGGATTAAGTTGAACAATTGGGCTGTTCCTATCAACTGGTTTTGACTTCTGAAGACACTTTATTTCATCATAATATGTTTCTTTCTATCGCCAAACAATGAAAGTTCTGTTTTTTTGCGATAGTCCACAATGTAGATATTTTCCAACAATTTGTTCAAATCAGATGTTTGCGGGTTTTAAAATTTTCTACAGCTCTCTTAAGGACAAAAAAATGTGTTCCCAGTTTTCCCCAACAAGAAAACCTTTCAAAGTGGTCTGCGTGCCCCGTAGTTATGAGGACTTCACAAAAACTCTTGCCGACTTTTATCCGGTAAGTCAAGGGAAAAGTTTAAAGAATGTCCTTTTTTGCAGTCTGCAAAAGGCCCGGCCCCTTGTAACCAATGTCAACAGCTGGGACATACATCCTCTGCCCCCAATATCAGGGGGGTTGGTTTTTGTATTCAATACTCCATTTCAGCTTTGGGTTAAGAAGAAACCTTGAAATCTTTACATACATAGTTGAAAAAAACTTGGTTTTTATTGTTTTTGTAACCCACAAAAACCCTTCTTTTGAAATCCTAACAGAGTTGAAAAGTTACGTAAAAGGACTATACTGTCTACCTAGTTTGCGCAGGGGGGTCAAAAAACTCAAACCCTAGGTAGGTATGCCCCTTTGGTGGGCCCTAACTTACCTTCCAATGAAAACCCTTTAAAAACTTCCCCACGTCACTCTGAACTTATATACGCTACGCACTTACAGTTTTTTCAGATGCTTTTCCGAAAGACACAGTGTTTTCAATACACAACTAAAATGATCGGGTAAGTCATTCGGGGATTGTGATTTCCGCGAGACGCAAAAAAATGTTTTTCCAGGCATCCCACTTTGTCTTAAATCAGGATTAAGGGGTTTCCCGCGCGGGCCTTTTAAAAATTTCTCGGGTAAAAAATCTTTCCCGAAGGTGAAAGGCGTTTAAAAAACCCAAGGGGTCGTACACACTATTCAGAGTTTGAGAGAAGACCACGGCGTGTGTAAGGCTTCGATTCAAGTTCCAGGCTAAATCTAAAACTATCAGAGTTTAGTTCCCAAGACAAACCAAGGCTCTGGTTCACAGGTAGCTTGTCTACATCAAGGTTAAGTGATTTTAAGATCATTTTGTAAGTCTTCTTCAGGAAAGGCCTTCATGACCTGTTTTTTGTTAGAGGCTATCTTATGGAGTCTTAGATTGGCAGTACTGAGACAAGCCTGGGTTCTCTTCATGAGGCTTATAGTGTCATTAGTATTTGGTAGGGAAATAAGGCCATCATCTACATAAAAAATTGTTGTTGACAAAGGCATTTACATCCTTCTCTGCATCTTCAACAGTCTTTTCGTAAACAGTAATTAGCGACTGCTTGGTGATGGGCTATTCCCAAACACGTGAGCACACATGCGGTACTCTATCAAACTGTCATCAGGGTCATTGTTCCTATACAAAAAGAACCTTAAGTAGTCGCGATGGTTTCTCCTGCACAAGAAAGGAGTAAACACATTTGTTCTATATCCGCAATTACTGCACAAGAGTCTTTACGGAACCGTAATAATACTGCTAACAGACTATTGATCAGGTTTGGTCCACACAATAGGGTACTGTTCAAGGATGTTTCCTTTGCAGATGGCTGAGGAATCAAATACGCCTCTAATTTTGTCTGGTTTTTTTAGGATGGTATATACCAAAAATTGGCAAAATACCAGACTTCTCCATTGCCCAATGGTGGTGCAACCTCTGCAGCTCCCGACTTCATGACCTTTGACATAAATTCAACAAAGTGCTTTGCCTTGGTTGTATTTCTTTTGAGGCTTGCGTCCAACATCAATGCTCGTCTAAGGGCGATATCGCGATTGTTTGGTAACAACGGTCTGTCCAATCTAAAAGGAAGTGGTGCTACCCAATAACCTCTTTCGTCTTTCTTACACTTTGTTTCCATGATTGACAGAAATTCTCGATCCTCTATGGGGGTCCCAAAAATTTATTGTCGTCTCTATTCTCGATCCCCTAAACAGGGGGAAAAACAAAAATGGGCTTTTAGGTTAAATTTTGAAACAAGAGGGGAAATCGCTGTCGTCCGTCTCGAAAGAAGTTTTTTTAACAAGATAGGAGGGGTTTTTGGGGATTCCAAACATGTTTTTCCTATAAGACCATCCTAAGTTAAGCAACTGTGCATAAAGGGGCCTCACCCCAAAAATTTGGGTTTTTCCTGTTACGTTTGGGAATTTGCAATTTAACAAATGATGTCTTTTTCCTCGTCTAATCTGGTTTTTCGAGAATTCGCGGGTAAGAATATTTTGTGAGTGGAGTTGCAATTTTTCCCTTTTTGCGGGATTCTGAAACACTCGGTTAATTAATGGTAAAATTGAACTTGGGTCCTTCACTACCCTCTATAATGAAAACCTTGTCCTGTGCGCCCAGATGTGGTAAAACTTTTCCGCTACATGAAACAACGGTATAATTCTATCTCTTTAAAAAGAGCAGATGTTTCTTGAAGATGTCAAAAAAGCGAGAGTTTGCCAACGTTCTATTACTTTGATCGTCAAGGAACAACGTACATTTTTACTTTAAAATTGGTATTATCCCTTTGTGGTATACGTTAACCCTTTAAGTAATTTTTGGCACATGATTTGCACAAAGAAGCAATCTCCATCACAATTTAGAACACTTGGAGTTAACACTATCGTGACTTCTTGAACTTGGACTCTCTTGCTTCTTGTCATTGTCCTTTTGCCTTGTCATACTTTTCTGTTGGTTTCCAATCAAAATGTAGGCTACTTGTATGTTTCAAACTATTGCATTCATCACACTTAATTGGTACCTTGCAGTCCCTAATTCTATGTTCAAACTTGCAACACCTGAAGCACAACTTATTATCTTTTAAAAACTGCCTTCGTTCCTCTATGGGCTTTTTCCTAAATTCTCTGCAGGTGTCAAGCGTATGTTGCGCGTATTTGTGTAAAGGGCACGTCCTACCTGTATTGTTAACCTCACCTTTGTTTGCATTGATCCGCAACGGTCTTCCAGATCTCTGCTGCGCCTCTTCCCTGTGCCCCTTCTGTGTAGATTGATCATGCCTGAAACTTGGATCATTGTATAAACTACACATCTCTTTAATGAAGCTAACAAAAAAGGTAAAGGGTGGAAATGTGACCAAGTGTGAGACCTTAAACTTTCTACCCCTATCAGACCATTTGTTTTGAATGTGGACTGGTAATTTAGCAATAATCGGGTTCACACCCATAGGTGAATCAAAATACCCTAACATATTTGCATACAAATCGTTCTCTTTCACACTTTCTATCTCTGACAAAACGTCACTTAGTTCGTATAGTTTCTTGTAATCTTTATTGCCTAATCTCGGGAAGGCCTCTAGCTTTTTTCTCAGCTTTTCTTCAACCATTTCCGGTGCACCATATCTCTCCTCCATCCTTTCCCAAATCTTCACTAGACCTATGACTGGATCGTGACAGTTTGCTGCTCGTAAATTGCCTGCTTGTTGGGATGACTCTGGACCGAGCCATTTCATCAGGAGATCAATTTCTTCACTAGGTGTGCACTCTAATTCCCCAACAACGTTCTTAAAAGTATTTTTCCAAATTACGTACTGGGTTGGGTCATCATTGAATTTAGAAAATCTTTGTAACATTACATCTTTTTTAACAAGAAATTTACCAAAGTCTTTAAACATATCTGCAGACTGTATCGGAGTATAAACTTGAGCACTAGGATTGAGTCTTATTTCAGATTGCTCTCCTTCAGTGTTCACATTTTGATTTTTGTCATTAACATAATGCAGTTGTTCACGCACGTAATTTTCTGTTCTTTCAGCATGCGACTCCTCTTCTTTGATTCCAACAGAACTACCTAGATCACACTCACTGATTGTTTCAAACAATTCATTTTCTGCTTCTGCCTCAGCAAAAATCTTTTTGTTCATTCAAGAGATCTAACTCGGCTTGAATAACCTTCTCCTCTCTATCTGCTTTTGCAACGCGAACTGTTTTTTTCTTCTTGTATCAGCGCTTGCTTTGTTTTCAATTCCAATTCCTTTTTTGACAGTTCCATTCGAGCCTTTGCAGCTTCTAGTTTGGCGCGTGCTCTTGCTGAGCTGGTTTTGTGAGTTTGTACTTCTGCCAGATTGTGCAGATACTCGTGAAACGTAGTCTGTTTCATTTAGTCTCTCATCGATTTTCTTTAACACTGCTTTTACAGAGTCATCAAGTTTAGCATCATATTCATAAAAGTCATTCAACAGTTTATCACTCTGTTCTGAATCCGACATTGCTGCTTTGAAACTACACCAATCAAGCTGGACGTCTACCGACTTCTTACTGTTCTGTCCTTAGCTGACAGATAGATAACGAAACGACCCAAGTTGCTTTATGGATTTATTTCGTAAGAACTGGAACAAACAAGAAATACATATTAAGTAAATAAGTCTTGAGTTATTTATCATTCTGATATGTCGAGACAAAGTTATAACTAGTTGACCAGAAAAGATGTACTAAAAATTATTTAATAAAGCTACACAAAAATAATAATGTTTTACCAACTGACTAGAAAGTTAAAGTATGAATTGAATATTTCTATCAACAACCAATATAGTCTATAAATCTATTCAAGTATGTAAGCAAAATATATGGTCCAAAAATGTAGCAAGTAACATATTTGTTTACATATGAAAAATGACCTACGTCATGCACTGTCTAACTTGGCTTGAAATGACTGGACAGTATGCTTCCTGTCTTAACACTCATCTCTGTAAACAAACAATTATAATTGTAACAACCTTAACATATCAAAAGGTTTTAAAGCAATACAGTGAATAATACTGCAAATATCTCAAAAGGTTCTAGTCTAAGACAAAAGGGCATGACACCTTAATTAAACAAGCATCATTACAAAATAGCCCAACATAACACTCAACTGGTATAAAAATTACTTAAATTGTCACAAATCAACAGTTAAAACATAAATCTATTTAACCATCTTTTCTTTCACACACAATGATTTAGTGGGCATATTTACCCAAATGAAAATAAGTGGTGCTTAACCTAACCGTACGGAATGGGAACGGCTAGCACGGCAAAAAAGCGCCTATGATATACACACACTACGGACTCTACATGCTTAATTAACGTGATCTTTATATGGAAAAGGAAAGAAAATATACTATAACAATCACATAATACAAAAATAGGCCATAACTTACTCGCTAACTCAAAGAGATGCGGGAAAAAATTAGATTTAATTTGCCGCAAAATAAGGCGGAGAACGTAATTTCTGCAAAGCGTGAAAACCAGTAGCAGCATCGCTAAAGTTTACACCGTTCCGGTACACTTATTAAAAAAAACATAGAAAAGTCCTTGTAGCAGTTACTTCCCCTTTTCACTACAGAAACCATAATGAGTGCCACCACATGAAAATTTGGCAATCACTGAGCCGAGTGTTAAAATTATTGTTGTCCCTTTTAATTTTAAATTTGATGCATTACTTTCTGTTACTTATGGTTTCTTTCATTAATTAAATTTATACTTTATGTAGAAAAAAGTATTAAAAAACAAATGATAAGAAGAATATGTCGTAAAAATAATGAAGTATTGAAAAAGGCTGCCATTTTTGGTCACATTATAAATGTAGCATCATGTGAGTTACAGACAGTGTTAGCAGGACTTATTCCTAAAACTGCTGTACAGACATGTTTTAACCCTATACTTCATAAAATATTGATTTACCAGGTTTATCTATTCCTTCTAAATACCGTGATATGATGTGTTAGACGCTTACTTCATGTTACCAGGATTTAGCAGGGCCAGTCATATCACTGTAACCAAGTATTGATGTGGTCTAATTTATAATCTATAAGTATCACTTTTTTTTTTAAATCAAAGCCAAGCTAGATTTAGTCCATTTCTGGTAAAGAACTTTTTTCTTGTGGCATAACTAAAAACAAGACTTTTGTCCATTTCTGGTAATAAAACTACTTTCTTGAGGCATTTACTACAAACAAGATTTAGTCTGTTTCCAGTAAAGAACTTTTTTCTTTAGGCATAACTATTTTCTCAATGAAGCATAATTTTATGTTTGTATTTATAATGTTATTTGTATATTTCAGATAAGATGTCTTCTAAATATATGGGGTGTGATGTTGTTTATGCGGCTGTCCTGGGTGACAGGACAGGCCGGCACGGGGCTCGCTACTCTTGTGATACTTCTGTCTTCTGTAGTAACTGTGATAACCTCTTTATCTATGTCAGCTATTTGTACAAATGGTATTGTAAAGGGAGGTAAGTACTACTTTAGTTAGTTTTAAGGGAGGTTAAGTCATGCTTTAGTCAGATTTTTGTATGAATTATAAAGGGAGGTTAAGCCATGCTTTAGTCAGATTTTTGTATGAATTATAAAGGGAGGTTAAGCCATGCTTTAGTCAGATTTTTGTATGAATTTGAAAGGGAGGTAGTCATGCTTTAGTCAGATTTTTGTATGAATTATAAAGGGAGGTTAAGCCATGCTTTAGTCAGATTTTTGTATGAATTATAAAGGGAGGTTAAGCCATGCTTTAGTCAGATTTTTGTATGAATTTGAAAGGGAGGTAGTCATGCTTTAGTCAGATTTTTGTATGAATTATAAAGGGAGGTTAAGCCATGCTTTAGTCAGATTTTTGTATGAATTTGAAAGGGAGGTTAAACCATGCTTTAGTCAGATTTTTGTATGAATTTGAAAGGGAGGTTAAGACATGCTTTAGTCAGATTTGTATTTGAATTTTAAAGGGAGGAAAGCCATGCTTGATCAGAATTTTATTTAATTTATAAAGGGAGAATCATATAAATATATTTTACTTTATAGATTTACTCCCGATTAAAGAATATTTTGGGTTTTCCCCAAACTAATCGCGGGGGGGGGGGGGGTTAACAGCTTATAGTTACAGCTTCGAAAATAAGTGCAACAGGTTGACTTACCTGTGACTGGTAGTGCACAGGAAGCTGTCGCTGTAAAAGTTTGTACTTTGGGATTAGCTTGATTAAAATCCACATTTGCCGACTTTCGGATAACATCTATTGAGAAAAATGGCATAGAATAGAGTCCAATATATTTTTTTTTAACTGACTGATGATAACTAAATAGGTTATAATTTCCTATGAAAAGTAGTACTTTATCCTTAATAAAGTAGGCTTATAATTAACTATTGATCTATATGGTTTAGCAAAAAAGACTTGATTTAATGCCTCCTCAAATGACACTGTTTAGTCAATTTTCCTGAAATTTTCCACAATTTATAACAGAATATAAAAATAAATCATAATTTTCTCAGTAAAACGATATTACCATTCCTCATAGACTTTTAATTCACACAAATATAATTGAACCTATTTTAAGTTATAACCTGTACTTTACTAAATGTGTTAAACAGACTTTTCATTATGAAAGCTCAGTAAAGTAAGAGAAGAGCTCTAAATGCAGACTTGTCATGATTTAAGGCCAAAATAAAAAATATGTCTGGTTCAGGGAACCCGACCGACCCTATTTTTTTACCGCCGACCCTAAACTTTTTTTTTGATTTTCGGTACGAAAATATTTGGGTACGAAAATTACAAATGTGAAAATTTGTTTAACGATGCCTGTTGAAATAGCCGTTTAGTAACAATCTTAAAATAATCAAAAAATATTTAATCTTATATGATCAAAATCAACAAGAAGTAGAATTGTGAATGTTTCTGCAGGAAACAGACAAATTTTCAATTGTCACATATTTTCGCGATGCCGTTTTTTATAATTAAAAAAATCGTAGCCAAAAGGAAGATATGATTTGTTAAAATGTGTGTAATAACACTTAAAATATAGTTTAGGAATTAAATTAACTATTAATAGTTGAGATGGAGCCATTACCAGTATGTGTTTGTAACATACAATAAATATTTTCTTTTTTAAGGGAGGGGGGTGTAAGGTCTGATGAAATTAAATTATATTTCAAATCTTGTCAATCACTTTTATGGTACAGTGTTTTCCATTTGGGACATATTACCATTTTCCTGAATAAGCTTTTTCTCTGTTCAAACTCTGACTCCCCAACCCCTTACTCTGCTAGACATCATATTTGTCAGCTGCATAATATAAGTGCAGCAAAGAATTTAAGATGGCTTAACATATTCAATGTGATCTGGAACTCCTACTTTTTTGTGCTTGGGAGTCTCAAGACTCCTTCTCTGTGAGAACCCTGCAACTGTTGGTACCAGTTGCACATATATATCTATAGACTTGCGCCCCCTGAAGACCATTTGAATATGTTTAATATTAAAATTATCTATACAGTATAGCTGTGTTATTTTGGTCCCCGGAATAGTGCATGTCAGATGCTCTAAGCTTATAATACAGCATTATTATTCACTTGTTACAGAGGTGACCCTTGATCTTTTAATTGTCAGACCTGCCAGATGCAGGTTAGCATAGTACAGCAGGTGATTCAAAGGGAAAGGGTACATAATATATAAGCAGAATAGAAAGCAAATTAGTATGAATACAGGTACTACATGGTTAAATGACTACATACAAGAAATAAACAACACAATATCACATGCTGATAGTTTATTACAAAATGGTGTTTGCATTGATTGATTACAATCTTTGTTTAAGTATGTTAAGCAAGCAACACATCTATATATGGAAAAAAAAAACATTCTCCCAACCAAAAAAAAAAAAAAAAAAAATCCCTACCCTCCTGATTTTTTGGACCAATGTTTCCTGAACCAGACATATTTTTTTTTTTGGCCTAACCCTTGCCTCATGCTTAATATTTTAAATGGACTTCTTTTGATTGGGACAAAACCATACAGTAATTTCTGGGAATATTTAGAAATATGTACTGACATTAGTGAATAGTGCGGAGCCCAGACCATGACCATGTTGCAAAGATGTTCAGACTGGTCCTCAGGTCTGCACTGTCCCATCAATAGAATTTGATGGCACCTGCAAGCTGAAGTTATATATTTAGGGGGCATGGTTAGTTAGGGCTGCTGAATATTAATCATTCTCTGCTATGGTTTTGAAAATGGTAAACTTCATATGAAGAAGCTATTTGGAGAAATTATGGTTGGGTGATGGTACTGCATGGGTATCAGCACATTTCATTATAAAATCCTTTCTTAAAGCATAGTTTTGTGCCTAGTTTTGGCCCTCCGTTGCCAAGTGGTAATAGTCTATGTCATCGAACCACTAGACCTTTAGAGCTGTGGGTTCGAATCTTATCAGGAATTATGATTTATTTCATGCATGGAAGCCATCCAGATTGGTTACAGAACATCTTGTGCTTGGATTATGCACGGAGACGCACCTGTGCTCTTACTCCACCAGGATAGCTGAAAAGTCACCATATGACATCTACAGCATTGGAATGACTTAAAACTCGATCAAATACATGTAGATCAATAGATAAAAACAATGTTGTGTGCCTTCTACTTAAAACAATTAGGATAATGTATAATACTTTTTTTTTCCAAAGGTGGTGCATATTTTATGATCTCGCGAAGCCTTGGCCCAGAGTATGGTGGTGCTATTGGAATGATATTTTCTGTTGCCAACGCTGTCGCTGTATCAATGTATGTCGTAGGTTTTGCGGAGACCGTCCGAGATCTCTTGCTGGTAAGTATTGTTTATTAATAATTTTCATCGTGTGAAGCAATCGTACTAAACGCTTAAGTGCTAAAGTTAGAAATTTTATAATGTAGTTTGTAAAAATAGCTGTAAAAAAGCTAAAAATACAAAAGAGAAAAAGGAATCCCTAAAGAACACCCAAAATGACATAATTGAAAATGTTGCAGGCTAGGTTTGATTGAGCCTGTTCATAGATGGTAATGGAATATGCAAGTTACAGTCCATGTCCCTTAGCACCCCCGGCTTAAGCAGAATTCAACATTTAAACATTGCATTATGTGACATTTTGACTTTTATGGCAATTATAGAACCTTCAGTGTGACAGGTTATTGCCATTCCAGTACTATCATGAAATTAAAATGTTTTTATGCCCCCACAATGTGGGAGCATATAACGTTGCACTTGTCCGTCCGTCCGTCAATACGTCAGTCCGTCCGTCCGTCAGTCCGTCCGTGCGTACGTCCCGAAATCTTGTGAACGCAACTCCTCTTAAACCGGATGGCAGATTTTGCTTAAACTTACAGGGATGAACAACCTTAATGTGTAGATGGTAGTAAAGGAAGGAATTTTTGCTGCGACCAAATTTAACAGAATTATGGCCCTATGTTGATTTTTTCACTAGATACTATGTAGAAAATTTTTGTGAACGCAACTCCTCTTAAACTGGGATGGCAGAATTTGCTTTAACTTACAGGGATGAACAACCTTCATGTTGTAAGATGGTAGTATAGGAAGGATTTTTTGCTGCGACCAATTTTAACAGAATTATGGCCCTTTGTTGATTTTTTCACTATATACAGTCAAGACTGCCTAAGCGACCCCCTGATTTTAACGACTCCCTGTCTTATCCGACCTTGTTTCAGTACTCCCAACGTGTTTTCCTATATAAATGGTCTGAATTAAACGACTCCCTGTCATATGTGACAAGCGACCCTAATTGTCTGGTCCCAATGCAATGTTTGGTCTGATTTAAACGACTTTCACACCTTTTATTTGTCCGTTAATCAGATATATAATACCTATTATAACACCCCAGAGGGCCAAAATAATTAAGTCCAATTATAATCCAGTAGCAAACAAAGTCTACACACCTCTATCTCAATTACACAGTTAACTTGTATACAGTACAGGTATCGAGTGACGTAGCGAAGCATTATGCAATCGATGTGTGTGTAATGTACATTATGGCCTGAGTAAACTGGCTAAGACTTGTGTTAGATTTTTTTTTTAATTATAGAGTGCCAGCGGAAGATTTTTTAGGCAGAATTTTTTTTAATTTACCTTTTCTTATGGCTGCATAATTAATACGGAGAAAATATTTGATACCAAACCAGAAAAAAAGCTTTTGAATATGGATATGTTTAAAGATCCCTGTAACACATTTTTTTCATGGATTTATTTCATAAATATGATGCTAAAATTAAGATTTGGTCAATATCGTAAGTTCAAATAAGCATTATTTATAAAGATATCACCCAATTTAACATTTCATGTAAATAAAGGCCATTAAAGGGAGGTAATTAGGAACTTTCTTTTCTATAAATTCTAAGTTAAATTTTTACCAATAAGAAATCAATGCATGTAATTTTATTGATTAATTATAATGTGCACAAATATTTGCAGTACAACATTTTACATATTCTTTGATGTTTGAAAAATTGTTTTATTGCATAATTATTCCATATATATTTTTTTTGCAAGTGTGTATTAAACACAGTAAACAATATCAATCACAAAACATAATGATACAGGAATCTTTTAAAGGCCACAATGTATATTTAGACAGATAGATGATATTAAATTTTTAATTTTCTTTGAGACTGTATTTAAGAGAACTCCCTGTCATATGTGACCTTTTTCTGACAAGGTCCCTTGGAAAGTCAACATAAAGACAGTCTCGACTGTTACTATGTAGAAATTTTGTGAACCCAACTCCTCTTTTAAACCCCGGATTGGCAGATTTGCTTAAACTTACACGGGATGAACAAACCTTTTCAGGGTGTAGGATGGTAGTAAAGGAAGGAAGGAATTTTTCCGCTCGGACCAAATTTTACCGAGATTTTATGGCCCTTTTGTTGATTTTTTTCACCTATTATACTATGTAGAAATTTTTTGTGGAATGCAACTCCTCTTTAACCGGATAGCCAGGATTTTGCTTAAACTTCCAGGAATGAACAACCTTTAATGTGTAGATGGTAATAAAGAAAGGAATTTTTTGCTGCAAACCAAATTTTAACAGGGGAATTATGGCCCCCTTTTTTGATTTTTTCATTATATACTATGTTGAAATTTTTGTGAATGCAAATCCTCTTAAACACCGGATGGGCAGATTTTTGCTTAAACTTCAGGGATTAACAACCTTAATGTGTAGATGGTAGTAAAGAAAGGAATTTTTTTTGCTGCGACCAAATTTAACAGAATTATGGGCCCTTTGTTGATTTTTGAGTTTTTCAAACTTGTGGCACATGTAGTCCAAAAAATATTTGACTAGAGTCAATAAGAATTTGACGAACAGTGGCGTCCTGTGGGGCATCCACGTGTCCTATTTGGACACATTTTCTAGTTTATATGGATATTTGCTATAGACTTGTTTGAAAACTTTATTATTAACCTAAGTAGGTGTCTTTGAAGTTAAGGTGTATATCCTGCAGTGATACAAATATTTTTATGTCCGTATTTTTTACTTTACAAAACAATGCTTTTATTGATAACATTCTTAAGTCCCCTTTTTTCTTGGGGAGATTAAAAGTACATGTTAATATCAAATTATTTGATCTTTGATTATTGTGTTTTGTTTTAAAAACTATTTTTAATTTTAAAGCAGTGTGGGTCCCATAGTTATAGTGATTTTTTAAAATGACTGGCTTTGAATTTCTTTCTCCCAGTTTCCCAGTCCCACTGTCGGCTGGAACCCTGTTTAGATTTACAAATAAGGATAATGTTTTCATATTAGCAACTATTCTTAACAGACATCCCAAAAGTAAATTTCCAAATTAACCCATTAAGCAAGCAAACAAACAAACAAACAAAACAAAATAAGCAAACAAACAAGTACATCTGTGCAGTCTGACCAGGCTCTATACTGTTGGCAGACTAACTTAACATTTGTATATTGATATCCCCATAATTGATAATGGTCCCCAAAAATTGATAATTGATTGTGCTTAAAATGGTAGATAAACCAATTCAATTAAGAGATTAGGCTGTTTAACGGTTAAGTAAAGAAATTTACATAAATTATGTGAATTTTCTTGATGATGCGATGACATTATCTGACCTGTTAACGTCATTTTCATCGTAAAATCCAGCTGATTTATTTCAATAAGACAGATTTAAGATTAAAACATTAAAATGTTGCGCAATACTGCATATCTAAATACGTAATCAGTTAAAAATTGTGTGAACAAATCTATTGTAATGAAGATGAAGAAATGACGTCGGTGCACATGCACTGTATACTAATGAATTAATTTATATTAAGGCTGTTGCATGCTGGTAAAAATTGTGTCGTCTGCTGAAAATGTTGTCTACTTTTTTTTTATTTCATCTTATTTATAACCACCCACAAAACAAAAGTTGTAAGGAATGTATACTGGTTTGGGCCCAGCTGTCTGGTTATGTTTAAATATTTTCTTTTTTTGTGTGAAATCAAAGAAATATGATCAAAGGAGACTGTCAGTCTGTAAGGTATCTGACAAAATGATGGGGGTAATTTTTCTTCGAATGGGGATACATGCATTTTGGTTTCAAATTTTGTACCAAACAGTTTATAACGGCTAATGTGAATTCTGTCACAAACTCTTGATTATGGAATTCATAAAAAACCTGCTATTTAACATAGTTAATAAACTAATATACTTTTTCAAATTTGGCACATTTTATCATTCACATCCCTTAATCTTGCCCTGTTTTAAAGGCAAAGTAAGCCTCAGAGATAAATATGATTTTTTTGCTCTGAAGATAGGGCCAGGGTTAAACCTGAGTTTTTTTAAAATATATTAATAATGGATTTGTATTATAGCATGTTTCTATAGATGCTTGCCACCTGAAGTGAATGCACTGAATGTGAAACAATTTGTCCAAAAAAATAGCAAAACTTATAAGCAAAGCAGTACTTTGTCTTTTCCACACTAAATACTAAATCAGTAACTTCATTATTGACCAAAATGCAAAAGATATTATATATGTATATGGACAATGAATTATACCATTAAAAAACCGTAACAGAACAACAAAAATAAAATGCTATAATGAAAATGGAAGCAAATTTTTGGGGCTTTATATAAAGAATATTTAAATTTATAATGACTGCAGGCATATAGAACAATATAATAAATTTGCAAATGATTGAACTTTAAACTTTTTTATGACTCAAAGTGCATCATTTATGAATTTATGCCATAAGCTTATTTTTTTAGACCAGCTTTAGGTTAAACATTTCCTGTACAGCATGGAAATATAAAAGGGGGAAATTTTGCAACAGTCATCTCTCAAGAGAAAAGCCATTCAATTGATATAATAAAATAATAAAATGATATGGCAATGGTAGCCTATCTTTCACCTCATTGCGATAATTCCCTGAACACTTCTGTGGCTGATTCCGAGAAATTCAATTAAGAATTTGCAGGTGCTTGCACTTAATGACCTCTTAACGTTATTTAATTATAGTAATAAGTTGCAATTGAGTGTATATTATTATTGATCTCTATTTCAGGTCAACAATGCATTGATGGTAGATGAGCAGAATGATATTAGAATAATAGGTTTTATAACAATTACCTTGTTACTTGCCATTGCAATAATAGGAATGGAGTGGGAGGCTAGAGTAAGTGCTAGAATTTAGTGTAAAATAGGCTAAAATTAGCATTCAAGTTTTTTGGGTTTTTTTCCCCCAAATTTGTTTAAAAAAAATTGAGAGTTCCTGTGCCCTTAAGAAATTGAGAGGTGGGACACGGAAAGTCCTAGGCGCACTATGAAAATTGCTAATGAAACTGAGCAGGGGGGGTAGAGGGGCCTCCTAGATGCTTGAGTATAATTGCTGATGAAATTGCGAGGGAGGCTAGAATAAGTCTTAGATGCTTGGTGCCAATGAAATTGAGAGGGAGGCTATAATAAGTCTATGATGCTTAAACATTTCTGATGAAATTGAGAGTGCAGCTAGAATAAGTCCTAGATGCTTGTTTAGAATTGATGAAACTGAGAGGGTAGCTGAGTCCTTCTAGTTGCCAGTTATAATTGCAGATGGAGTTAAGAGGAAGGTTAGAATAAGTCCTAGATGCTTGGTTTAAATTGCTGATGAAATTGATAAGGCTAGAATCAGTCCTAGATGCTTTAAGATTTCTGATGAAATTGAGAGGAGGCAGGAATAAGTCCTAGATGCTTTGTTAGAAATGCTGTTGAAATTGAGAGAGAGGCTATAATAAGTCCTAGATGCTGAGTTAAAACTGTTGATGAAATTGAGGGGGAGGCTAGATTAAGTCATAGATGCTTGGTTAAAATTGCTGCTGAAATTTAGAGGGAGGCTAGATTAAGTCATAGATGCTTGGTTAAAATTGCTGCTGAAATTTAGAGGGAGGCTAGAATTAGTCCTAGATGCTTGGTTAAAATTGCTGATGAAATTGATAAGGCTAGAATCAGTCCTAGATGCTTTAAGATTTCTGATGAAATTGAGAGGAGGCAGGAATAAGTCATAGATGCTTGGTTAAAATTGCTGCTGAAATTTAGAGGGAGGCTAGAATTAGTCCTAGATGCTTTGTTAGAAATGCTGTTGAAATTGAGAGAGAGGCTAGAATAAGTCCTAGATGCTGAGTTAAAACTGTTGATGAAATTGAGGGAGAGGCTAGATTAAGTCCTAGATGTTTGGTTAAAATTGCGGATGAAATTGAGAGGGAAGCCAGAATGAGTCCTAGATGCTTGGTGCCAAAGAAATTGAGAGTGAGGCTAGAATAAGTACTAGATGCTTGGTCAAAATTGCCGATGAAATTTAGAGAGAGGCTAGAATACGTTCTAAATGCTTTGTTAGAAATGCTGTTGAAATTGAAAGGGAGGCTAGAATTAGTCATAGATGCTGGGTAAAAATTGTCTTTGAAATTGAGAGAGAGGCAAGAATATGCCTAGATGCTTGATTGAATTGCTGATGGAATTGAGAGGAAGGCTAGAATAAGTCCTGGATGCTTTGTTAGAAATGCTTTTGACATTGAGAGGGAGGCTAGAATATGTCCTAGATGCTTTGTTAGAAATGCTTTTGACATTGAGAGGGAGGCTAGAATAAGTCCTAGATGCTTTGTTAGAAATGCTTTTGACATTGAGAGGGAGGCTAGAATAAGTCTTAGATGCTTTGTAAGAAATGCTTTTGACATTTAGTGGGAGGCTAGAATAAGTCCTAGATGCTTTGTTAGAAATGCTTTTGACATTGAGAGGGAGGCTAGAATATGTCCTAGATGCTTTGTTAGAAATGCTTTTGACATTGAGAGGGAGTCTAGAATAAGTCCTAAATGCTTGATAAAAGTGCTGAGAAATTGAGTTGGAGGCTAGAGTAAACCCTAGATGCTTGGTTCAAATTGTCTATGAAATTAAGGGGAAACTAGAATAAGTCCTAGATGTTTGGTAAAAAAAAAATTATGAAATTGAGTGGGAGCCTAGATAAGTCCTAGATGGGTGTCTAAAATAGCTGATGAAATTGAGAGGGAAATCAGAATAAGTCTAGATCCTTGATTAAAATTGCTGCAGGCTACAGTTATTGCTTCTGTAATGTTCTTATACTGGATTTTATAGCCATTTACATTGATTTAGGTGACAAGAGTTAATGCTAGATGCTAGTGAAAAAAATGCTAAAGAAACTCTGTCTTGTTGAATATTGTTAATGAAATTAGGAAGGAGGCCAAAGTTGTATCTTTTCTCTAGAGCAATTCAAAGCTAGCCTTCAGTATTATATTTGCTATATACACATATAAATTGATGGAAAATTTATAGTTATACATTAACTGTGTAAGGAAGATGAGAAGAAAAAGTTACAGTAAGTGGATAGTTCTAGTTTAAAATAGAGAGTTGAAAGAAAAACAAGTAATTATTTGTTAAAAATAAGTACGAAATTTTAAGGGATGCTCGAATCAATAATGTCCGTCCACGGGACATTAGCACATAATGGTAAGTGTCAGCCAAATATTTCTAGTTTTATGGATATATCATTGTGAACAGTCAAGATAAGATTTTGAAAACAATTCATTGTGAATATTTTGAAAACAATCTGTATGAATAAATGATTTTATTTTATTAATAAAACTTTGCTTAACTCGTGTATTTTTATACATTTTCAGGCTCAGGTTATATTATTAGGTGTTTTACTGATAGCAATGTTAAACTTTGTGATAGGAACTTTTCTTCCACCAACCGAGGAGAAATTATCAAAGGGATTTACAGGGTATAGAGGTAAGAATGAAAACTATTAAAAGTAGTCATTAACTTCTTTCTCTTTGGTTCAATTTTCTGACTTTGGTTCCCCTTGTGGCTAAGGGGTTGCCTTTACGGGTTTAGGAATCAGAATTGCAGCCACCATTTAACACTGCATGCTCGTAAGAGGCAACTTAATGGGTATGAATAATTGGAGTGACATTCTATGCATCTCGGAGCTACAGCAGGTGAGGTGATTTTGACTCCTGGTGTTGCTTAAAGTTAGTAACACCCGAGGGAAACCAAAATCATCTTTCCTTTTTGGCGCCATGTTGGTGTTTCCTGTGTTGGTGTGCCAATGAAAATGTACTTAGATATTGCATTGAGCAGTTTAGTGTTGATCAATGTAAATCACTATTCAAATTACCAATCAAAATACTTCCATGTCATGAAAAATAACTGCTGTTAGGAAATATAGATGTTCTGAGTAACAAACACCAATAGGCCCACACTAAACAATACAGTATAATATAGAATTATTATTGAGTCACTGTCAAAGTGTCCTTTACAATAAAATAAAGATATTTCAACGTCGTTGCTACATAAGAAGCCTGCTCATAGGATAAAAGATTTACATTTAAAAATTATCCTGTACTTTGTTACCTTTCTTATTTTTGTATGTTAATATATTTCAGCGGATGTGTTTGTAGACAATTTTGGTCCGAACTTCCGTGACGGGGAAGGTTTTTTTTCTGTGTTTTCAATATTTTTCCCGGCTGCCACGGGTATTCTTGCTGGAGCCAATATCTCAGGGGATTTAAAGGTCAGTTGATCAAAATTATTAGAGCCATGTCACGACAAAACCAACATAATGGGTTTGCCACCAGCATGGATCCAGACCAGCCTGCGCATCCGTGCAGTCTGATAACGATCCATGCTGTTCGCTATCAGTTTCTCTAGTTGTTATAGGGTTTGTAAGCGAACAGAATGGATCCTGATCAGACTGCACGGATGCGCAGGCTGGTCTGGATCCATGCTGGTCGCAAATGCATTATGTTGGTTTTGTCATGGCGTGGCTCAAATTTATTCTTTTTAAAAGGTTAAAGGTTAAGTGTTAGGACAAGAATGGCTGCATGATTATGCCTGTAACCTTTAACCTACTGGAAACGAAAGTGACTAGCCTTTGACACCAGTATAGAGCCAGGTCAGCTTGCAAATTGATGCAATCTTGACCAGGCTCTATACTAGTTGGTATTTAAATTTTTGTATTTGAAAAAAACAAATCGGAGTCTTAACCATTAAAAAATACCATACTTATTCTCACCCAAGCACATACTTAAAGGATATTGAATTCGTGAAGATTCAATACTAAATCTAAGCAACATGTTCAATAAATTCAGTAACGAAGCTGCTTGAATATAATATCCTTTATACCACATATCAGTTTTCATTAATGAGGTTATAGTGTAATGCTAACATTTATGTCACAATAGCAGTGGCGTGGGTGTATGCTACATTTTGTTATTAAAAGAATAAAGGTTGGGGCATCTGTGGCCGAGTGGTTAAGGTCGTTGAAAACCACTTGCCACTTACTGCTGTAGGTTCGAGCCCCTCAATTGTCATTACAGTCTACATGTGAGAAAGCTATCCAGCTAGCTTACGTACCGCTGGTGGTTCGGCTCTGGTTCAGTGCCTGAAATAAGTGTAGAGGGGTTACAGTTAGGCTGAAAAGTCGCCATATGACCTATTCTGTGTAAGTGTGACATAAAACCCAACAAAAAAAAGAATAAAGTTAGGGAAATGTGAAAGTTTGATAGATTTTGTTTGTTTGTTTCAGAACCCTCAAAAGGACATTCCATTGGGAACATTTATAGCTATAGGCATATCAAGTGTGTCATATATTGCTGTTGTATGGTTACTAGGCAGCTGTATAGTGAGGGACGCCACCGGGCCACTTGTTGCCATGGTAATTGATACAGTAAATACAACCTCTACCACGGAAATACCGTCATTAATAAACTCTACAATGTCAACAGTGATAGCCAAACTACCTTATACTTTCCATAACATACAGAATTGTAGCCTCGCGGAGGCTGGGGAGTGTAAATACGGATTAATCCATGATTATCAGGTACGAACAGTGTTGTTATTAATTACATATAATTACCAATTATCTGTTGAATTAAGGATATGGATTGAAAATTTAAGTAAGCTATCTGATATAGTGGATATTGAATGAGTGTCAGTTTAATACTGAATTTATTGAATGAGTTGAATAAAACTTTATATTATGCAAGCCTCTGGCGAGTTCAATAAATTCAGTAATGAACTTACACCATATTCAATATTCTATTTATCACATACCAAAAATAAAGACTGTTTGTAGTGAAAAAGAATCATTTTTTATTGACACGCCTTTAGTATAACGTTAACATCTAGCACGTCTTAACGCTATGTTTATATAACACAACTGACGTCACTGCAGACAGTGCATAACAATTTTTATTTAGTCGTAAAAGCAGCACAGGTGTGAGATAATACTGCAGTCTGCAAAATTTTGAATTTAGTCTTTAGATTTACTGTAATATAATTATGAGGCCTGAGAAAATTAATACAAAGCAAATTACAATTATACTGTGATATAATAAATGATAATAAGGGCCGGATGATTATGATGGTTGTCATTAATGGGTAAGCAAGAAGACTGACACACTTTCCCTGACACCAAATTTTATGTCAATTCAAATAAACCAAGATTTCCTTCATTTGAACCCATACCTTCATACTTGTATATTTGCAATAAACATCAACCAACCAACTACCAACATTCCGTAAGCTAGTTGGATAGCTTCCTCACATGAAAAAAATCCAATGTCCTTGTCGGGAGTCGAACACACAGCTGTGTTGGGCAAGTGGTTTGAAGTCAACAATCTTAACCACCCGGCCATGGATGCCTCAATATTCTTATAGAATATTTTATAATTGCACCGTATATTTTCAGGTTATGGAGATGATGTCAGGGTTTGGACCTCTGATTACAGCTGGTATCTTCTCCGCAACTTTGTCGTCGGCACTCGCAAGTCTTGTCTCTGCGCCAAAAGTCTTTCAGGTATTTATATTTTTCTTGTTTATATATTCTGTCTTATTTGGTTTATTACAAGTTATCAAGGGACGTTACTTGTGGAGAGACTTAGGTTGCTTGCTTGAAATCACTATCTTTGTTTTTGGTACAAACTTAGCCAGGAATATCTAATTTTGTGATGTGAGGTAGCCACAGAGTAGCAACAATTCTAACATTTATCAATTGTTCTCTTTGGGCACCTGTTGCCGAGAGGTTAAGTGGTTAAATTTGTTGACTACAAACCATTTATCCCTCACTGTTGTGAGTTGGAATTCTGCAGAGATCTTTTAACTTTAAACTTATGTGGCAAATCAGTTTAGCAAGCTCCCAGAATGTCGGTGCTTCTACTCAGTTGCTTGCTTGTGCCTGAAATATACACAGAGGGCCACTCGAAGTCTTTTTCACCAGTAAAGCTGGATAATAGACATAATCACTGTTACAGTGTTAGTGTAAGTTAACAAAACTTAACAACAACAGCAAACTGAGCAAAGTCACTCTTAATTAAATGTGTTACTTCTGATGGTATCAGTTATCAATGATGTTGGGTGTGGCAATAGAGATTATTATGTTGTATAAATTAGAGTAAAAAGAAGGGAGTGACTGGTGCTTTCTTTAGAAGTCTATAGTTACATGTAGCCTTGTAGAATTGTTTTAAATAAAGTAGTTGTTGGTAAGGATTCACTCTATACTTAACTAAAACTGTAATAGTATGTTAACACTGCCTGCAGTCTTTGTGTCTTTTTTAAATCGAACCTATTTATATATCTTGTTTATTTCTCCATACAGAAATATATATTTGTTTTTTCGCAGGCAGTATGTAAAGACAAGATATTTCCCAAAGTTCAATTTTTTGCGAAAGGTTATGGAAACGGCGAGAACCCGAGACGGGCTTACGTCCTAGCTTATGCCATTGGTTTAGGTTTTATACTCATTGGTAAGTTGTAGCATTAAAGCTACATGCCTTCAGATGAGCCAAAATATTTTTAAAAAATCAAAATTCAGAAAATATCAAGAAAATTTAAAAAAGATTTAAGATACAAGTAATAGTTTTCATGTTATTTGCGATAAATGACTGATTTTGCAGTATTAATCATCATATTTCTACTATGTGATTAACACACTTGACAATATCATACTTTTAAATACATTTTCAAAATTTTCATGATAATATGTATGAATCTCAAGGCATGCTGCTTTAATTCTTAACATAGAGGGTAAAAATTCCTAAGTTAATTTACGTTTATTTTAAAGATATTCTAAAAAGAACATTATTTATAAATTCAAAAGCATACTTTAATCTAAAAAACTCTTCTTATTGATAGAAACGTTTGACATGCATACTCGAAAATTTGCTTTTATTTAAGAAACATTTTATATAAGGGGTTGAAAATTCTTTAAGATTGTAAGTCTTGCAGGACAAGTGCCTGCAAAATGCTTTTCTTCCTCAGTCAGTAATTACTCTCCCTCAGGCTTTATAAATTTACATTTGCATATTTTCATATTTTGAAATGGCATACAAGTAAGTTAGATTGAACAAAAACGGCTTTCACTTGCACATCAAATTTTACAACTAGCCCCATAAGACAAGCATTTGAAAAATTTAACTTGCCCTATGACCGAATCTACTATCAAATACTACAGACCAAAGGAATTTTTAACGCCTTTGATATATATTAATATTACTGATATTTACATTTATTGTTTTTATTAACTAATTTTTAACCTATGAGCGGAATTTTTAGCCCCTGTCAATATCCATTGTGATTTGCATTTATTATTTGTATTAACTAATTGTTTTCTTTATATTACAGGAGATTTAAACGCCATAGCCCCTATAATCTCCAACTTCTTCCTGATGGCGTATATGTTAATTAACTATTCCTGTTTTGATAACTCTCTTGCCAAATCTCCAGGTATGTTCCCAATTATGTATTAAAGGCCCATTATGCCTCAGAAATGCTTTTATATTTATTTCTCAAAAGCTTTTTAATTTTGGTATACCTTTCTAGTATCCAAATGTTACTTATTGGCCAATAACCTGAACCATCTTTTAATATGTTTTATTTTGGCAATTAGTACAAGTTATAGTAAATTAGTGTTTTATATGGAAGTCAAAATACTACTTTGTTTACATTCTGCTACTTTATCAGAAATTATTTCACATTTATCATTACTTTCTTCCAGAAACAAGCATCTAACATTCTCAAAAACGATTATTTAAAATTTATTATAAGATTCATGTTTGCCCTTTCTAAAGAAGTAAAAATTCATTTGTTTCTGAGGCATAATGTACCTTTAAGTTAACCATTAACTTGTTTTGTTTTGCTGTACCTAGGTGGCCTCCATGGCCAAATGGTATAGGTTGCTGACTTCACATCCACTTTCCCCTTACTGTTTCATGTTCAAATCTTGCCAGTGACTTTTGCATCTTTCAGCTGGTTTAGGGAAGGTTGGTGGTTCTACTAGGGTGCTCACTTGTTTATGAAGTGGCTGGCATCTTGCTGCAAAATCTTTAGAGAACCTTTACAATTTACCATTTATATATGTTATTATTAATACTGCACATTTGTAACATCGCTTTCCATTGGATGATCCTGATGTTTATATAGAATTATATACAAGGCTGCTTTCATTTCATCCAAAAAAAATTAAAAAATTTTTCTCTAGAAGGGAAGTTTTCTGTATCACATATTTTCGTTGTAAGGATTTCTGACAGGTTATATGGCCGCAATAAACAGTTGTTTACAATGCATACAAACAACTGTTTATATAGGACCATATAACATGTCAAAAATCTTTATAACTTATAGTGTAACAGAGTTTTAGTGGGTGGAAAATTCACAAAATGTGAAATTTGCTTATGCATCTTTGTATGAAATTTACTTATAATGAGAATTACTTTCATCTGATGTTCATATGCAGTTGTCACAGTATAGTAAGAATCACTATCACCTTCTAAATGGTTTTTGTCACTATTGTTGAATCTGATTTGTCATCATTTGACCATTAACAGTTTCAGATTATTCAGAACCTAAGCAAAAACAAAAAAAATTTAAAAGGAACAAAAAGAAATACAGTACAACCTCGGCAGAGCAACCTTTTGTAAAGTTATCACCTCTTTTACAACAACTATTACATTGTTTTTTTATGCTTCATAATAAATTTTACCTTTTTAGTGCAATACCTCTCTGTGTCAAAAAGGGTGTTGCTGTACAGAGGTTATACGGTTCTAAAAAAAAAGTGTTTATAAATTATGGTTGTACACCACTATTGAAATTCAGTATGAAATTTTGATTTTACAGGTTGGAGACCATCATTCAAGTATTACAACATGTGGTTAAGTCTAATTGGTGCCTTACTCTGTGTCACAGTAATGTTTATAATTAATTGGTGGACAGCTCTTATTACATTTGGTGTGATTGGTGCCATCTTTGTGTATGTTCACTACAGAAAACCAGGTCAGTATGCAGCTTTGTATAATTTTATATCCTTTAAAAAGTATTTTCTTAAGCAATTAGTGAAGTGGTTGTTGCTGTCCTCAAATCACTTTCTGTGGGTTCAAATCCAATCTGGGGACTTTTGGAGTCTTATATGAGGAAGCTGTTAAGCTAGCTTAGGAAATCAAGATGGTTCAACTTGGGTCCTTACTTGTGCAAAGAGAGGGGATCTGAGGTATTCCAACACAAGTAAAGCTAAAAGGTGGCTATGTGACCTTTACAGTGTTGCTGTGACACAAGAAATATAAATAAACTGTACATTTTGATTTTGACTGTATTTCAGGTCTTATTCTAAGCAACACCAACTCTGATCTGCCTTCCATTTAATAATGCTATTTTTTAAGCCCCCCAATCAAAGAGGCTTTTGATAAATTATCAATGGTGGTAAAACATGACATTGATTTTTGGTTACGAAAAAATTTTTTATTATAACTTTACATGACTGTGTACCACTTTTTTTTCCCAAGGGTTATATCTTGATGTTGTGAAAATAACACATGCATATTTGGTTTCCCAACAGTTAAGAATAGAATTGATGCCCTTTCAAAAATAGAATGCTAGCTGATTGGCTGATTGAAAGGTCAGGAGAAGATGACCTCCTATTGGTGACTGTCAGATCCTAAAGCATAGCGTTATTAAAGAAATTATATTTATCACACTGGTATAATTTGTAACATTGATTTTTATTCGATAATCAAGATGTTTTATATTACCTTTATACACTTCTGGTAAATGTTTTATTTTAGATGTAAATTGGGGATCATCTACGCAGGCACATGTCTACAGAGGTGCGTTAACAGCAACTTTAAAACTAGCACAAACTGAAGATCATATAAAAAACTTTAGGTAAGTTGTTACCATACTCCTTCTACTTAACATACCCAAGTTGGATCATTACCGTCCTTCTACAATTAAGGCCACCCAAGATGGATTACATAATCTTAAATAACACAAAATTGAAAACCTTGAATAAGTTGTTATCATACTTCCACTAAGGTGGGTGACATAATCTAAGATAACACAAAATTTTAAGATTTAAAGATACTGTTCTTAAAACAGAATGTAAATGTCTATTATGCCAAACTTATATTTAATGTAGAAAAACAAAGTCTAGTATTCATTTAGGCCGGTGATGATACTGATAATTATTGTTGATTGTCTTGTTAGCATGACCATTGGTAGAATAGGGAAAGCTATTGTACTCACCAAGGCATCAGTGTCACACTGGTTAAGTGTTTGCAAGCAAGTTGGTATCTCTTAAAACTACTGAAAGGAATGGGTTGAAACTTCACACAGTTATTTGATAGCATAATAGGAGGTCAATCTCTAAGGCCTGTAAAACTAACATGAATTTTGACAGAATTATGGCCCTTTTTGAAAATTCTACACTATCCAGGCTCTTGTTTTGCTATCAAGCACTGAGAATTTTGAGCATGCTGTTCTACCGAAAGCTCTTGTTTATGATATGTTTTTGTGTTTCTGTTTGATATTGTGTATATATGTTTTTATTATTTTGTTTGTTTCCCCTAGAGGTAAGATGATGTTGACATGAGGCGCAGGTACTGAGACTACTTTGCTGTGTACTAACTTTACTTTTCAAACCTCTAACATTATCTGTAACAAAGTATAATATTTAGTTCATGTGTGATTGCTAAATGATGATGTAACGATTAGTTCATGTGTGAAATTGCTAGATTAAGACGTAACATTTAGTCCATTGTGAGATTTTAATTCTCTTAAAAATGCAACAGGAAGGAAACTTTGTAGCAAATTGTTTTTTTTTAACTAATGCAAAATGTAAAAGAAGTAATACTTGTACCAAATGTAAGAGATATCTGCCAGATATAAGAGATATCTACCAAATATAAGAGGAGTTATACAACAAATATAAAAGAAGTGACCATAAGACACCCATTTATGAAGAGGGGCCACACTGACTGAATGGTTCTGGTTGCCAAATTCATACATTATGCCCGTCACCGCAGTGTGGATTCCAGTAATTTCAATTTTGGAAGCTAGCCTGCTAGCTTATTGAAGATCTGTGGTTCTACTCAGGTTCCTGTCTGTGCCTGAAAAAATAATGCAGGGAATAGGGCACCATAGATCTTTTCCACTGTGATCCCGGTTTATGCCTAAAATATATATGGATGGGCACCATAAATCTAAATACTCTGGTTCCCATCTGTGGCTGGAATAAATAAAGCATGGATTGGCACCATAAATCTTTTCCACTCTGGTTCCCGTCTGTGTCTGAAATAAATAATACAGGTATGGGCACCATATAGAAGCCATATGATAATCACATCAAGCAAACATTTTTCCAAATAATCTTTCTTGGAAGGTAGATAATAGTTTTTAACTAGTATGAAGTGTAAAATTTCATCCATGAGATTAGGCTAGAAACTTATTGTGTGAGCATTTTGTAATATTTTTAATAATTGAGAGATATCTAAATAAAAAAACAAAACGTGTCAACATTTAATGTACATTTATGTGTAAGTATATTTAAAAGTCAGTGTGATTTTCTAGATAATAAGGCAGCTAACCATTGCTTTAGACTAGGTTAATGTTTACATCTTTCATTTGGTGTTAAGATATTTGAGCCGCGTCAAACCAACGTAATGGGTTTGCGACCAGCATGGATCCAGACCAGCCTGCGCATCCGCGCAGTCTGATCAGGATCCATGCTGTTCGCTTACAAACCCTATTACAAGTAGAGAAACTGATAGCGAACAGCATGGATCAACATTATGTTGGCTCATTTTAATTTTATAACTGATATGTGTCAGCTCGTTTAGCTCAGTAGGGGAGAGAATCATATTTGTAATCCTGGGGTTGGCTGGTCCTGTTGGGTGAGGTTAATTTTCTCTGTGACAGTTGATCTTGAACATCAAGTCTAATGGACATTTATCTCTCTTTACAGATTCAAAAATCATGGGTCATGTCTCCCTTTAGAGTGAAAATAATTTTCATATCTCACTTCGGAGTAAAAATATTTTTCATATCTCACTTCAGAGTGAAAATATTTTTCATACCTCACTTCGGAGTAAAAATATTTTTCATATCTCATTTCAGAGTGAAAATATTTTTCATACCTCACTTCAGAGTAAAAATATTTTTCATATCGCACTTCAGAATTAAAATGTTTTATATCTCTTTTCAGAGTAAAAAAATTGTGTTATCATTTTTTTTTTGGAGCGAAAATGTTTCGTATTTTTTCTTCAGAGGGAAATTGTTACGTATTTCACTACAGAGTGAAAAAGTTTTTCACTGCAGAGTGAAAATGTTATGTTTTTCAGTTTGGAGTGAAAATTTTTCATATCTCACTTCAGAGTGAAAATATTTTTCATATCTCACTACAGAGTAAAAATGTTCCATATTTCTCAGTTATATACTGGAATCATGTAGCATATTTTTTCACTGCTATGATAATTTATCTTTATATTTCACTCTTTGGTGAGACATGATCCATTTTGAAATTTAAGATTAAAGATACAAAATATTCTTTGTATAATTAATATTAAGTTGATATTAATATGAAATTGAAACTGAGCTACTTACTTAAAACAGATTTTATTGAATTTGTAGAAATCCAACACCCTTGCTGTATTTCTGTTCATGCTCTTTAAATGTATTTGGAAACATTGACCCAGAACCCTGATTTTTATTTTTTCATGTACGTGTACATATATATATATTTTTTTTACATTTCATATTTATTTCATTTTCTCATCATGTATATGGTCAATTATAAACAGATTTTTTTTACATTTTCTACATATATTTCTTTAATTTACAAATATGGTAATACATAATGTATACTTATCGTCTTGATATGTCTATAAATATTTCTATAAATGGAAATGTTTCAATAAATGGAAATTTTACAGTAAATGGAAATATTTCAATAAATGGAGGGAAATGTTTCAATAAACGAAAATTTTACAGTAAATTGAAATCTTTTGGTAAATGGGAATGTTTCAATAAATGGAAACTTTACAGTAAATGAAAAAATTTTGAAACATGGAAATGTTTTAATAAATGGAAATTTTTTTCAGTAAATAGAAATATTTTGATGGAAATGTTTCAATTACTGGAAATGTTTCAATAAATGGTAAAAGACCAGTAATAACATTTTTAAACTAATGACTGAAAATTTTTGCATTACATCAGGGCTTGGTAATAACTTTATAATGTATTTTAATAACATATTTTTAGTCTCATAAAAGAATCTTTTTTATGTTATGAATAAAACAAATTTTTCTCTTAGGCAATCAATGACATTCAAGTTTAATGAAATATAAATATATTATTGACAGTCTTGTTTTTATGTCTGAATCAACAATTTGTCATCTTCAGTGCAGTAATGTGTTAACAACTCATATAGTTTAATAGGAGTTAACACGTTACTGCACTAAGATGTCACAAATTGATGATTGGCATTATACATGTACGTGCTGGAAGCACTTATTTTTAGTATTAGGTCCGGACAAGGGACTATTTTTAGCTCATGCGTCGTGCGTCCGTGCGTCCTTAAAAAAATGGCGTCAAACTTTTCAAACAACATCCCCTCCTAAACCACAAGGCCAATTGCAACCAAACTTTACAGAAATGATCCTTAGGTGGACCCCTTTCAAAGTTGTTCAAAAATTTAAATTCCATTAAAAACTCTGGTTGCCATGGCAACCAATAGGAAAAACTTAAAAAATCTTCTTTTAAAAAACCCGAAGAGCTAGAGCTTAGATATTTGGCATGAAACATCTTCTAATGAGTGTCTACCAAGTTTGTTCAAATAAAAGCCCTGGGGTCAAAATTGGCCCCGCCCCGGGGGTCATAGATTTTCCTTATATGTGTATAGCAAAAACTTAAAAAATCTTCTTTGAAAAAACCCAAATAGCTGGAGTTTAGATATTAAGCATGAAACATCTTCTAGTGAGTGTCTACAAAGTTTGTTCAAATAAAAGCCCTGGGGTCAAAATTAGCCCCGCCCAGGGGGTCCTTGATTTACGTTATATGTGTATAGCAAAAACTTAAAAATCTTCTTTGAAAAAACCAAAATAGCTAGAGTTTAGATATTTAGCATGAAACATCTTCTAATGGGTGTCTACCAAGTTTGTTCAAATAAAAGCCCTGGGATCAAAATTGGCCCCGCCCCGGGGGTCATAGATTTTCCTTATATGTGTATAGCAAAAACTTAAAAAATCTTCTTAGAAAAACCCAAATAGCTGGAGTTTAGATATTAAGCATGAAACATCTTCTAGTGAGTGTCTACAAAGTTTGTTCAAATAAAAGCCCTGGGGTCAAAACTGGCCCCGCCCAGGGTGTCATTGATTTTCCTTATATGTGTATAGCAAAAACTTAAAATCTTCTTTGAAAAAACCCAAATAGCTGGAGTTTAGATATTAAGCATGAAACATCTTCTAGTGAGTGTCTACAAAGTTTGTTCATATAAAAGCCCTGGGGTCAAAACTGGCCCCGCCCCAGGGGTGTCATTGTTTTTAACTATATGTGTATAGTAAAAACTTAAAAAATCTTCTTTTAAAAAAACCCAATGACCTAGAGCTTTTATACAGGTGAGCGACCTCTGGGCCATCATGGCCCTCTTGTTCCTTTTTGCGAAAATTGCAGTATCAGTATAGAGCTGTTTACCTTCAGCACTTTTTCTTAATCCTTTTTATGCTGAATATCTTAAATGACTTGTCCATATTTCAATTAAGACAAAATCCATTCATCGTTTACAGGGAAAATTTCAAAAAACGCACTGAATAGCTTATAGTGCAGGCAAGAGTTTCACTAACATTCCGTAAGTTTTGCGTATCTTTTAACGTAAATTTGGACTTATACAAAACGTAAATTTACGTTAGTTGCATTTCACTAAACAGAATGTGCAATTTACGCCAGTAATAAATGAGCATTACTTTATGTTTAAACTTATGCAAATGCGTAGCTAAGAAAGTTTAGTGAAACGCAAATAAGTACGTAAGTTCTGCTTACGCAAAAAGTTATGTTCAAACTAGAGTTACGATAACTTAAGTTCGCCCACAGCTGGCTTAGAGTTCAATAAATTTAGTGGCACATAGGTTTAAATTAACAATTTTTTTGGAGGGGATATCGTCATAATATTCAGTTGTACATATGTAAGATTGTTCTGTTGTTGTTTTTTTCAGACCACAGGTATTGGTGCTCACAGGTTTTCCTTGTAACCGTCCAGAACTCGTATATTTTGTTAACTCTCTAACAAAGAAGATCAGTTTGATGGTGTGTGGCCATATATTACAGGTAATATACAGTATTCATAGTTTGATGGTGTGTGGCCATATATTACAGGTAATATAATAATGCACGTTTGTAACGTCATGTTTCATTGGATAATCGTGACGTTTATATAGTTTTATATACACGGCTGTTGTCGATTCATGAAGAAATCTTACTTTTTTCTCTAAAAAATGATGCTTGCTGTATTATAAATTCTTTATAAAGATTGTTGACAGGTTATATGGCCGTATATAAGCGGCTCGGGTTATATTTACAAATAGCCGTTTATATAGGGCCATATAACCTGTCAACAATCTTTATAACTAAAAATATACAGTAATGATAGTATGAGTTTTATAGATTTGCCAAGAACATGTTGATTTATATGATTCCATAAATTTTTACATAAAAAGAACCCTGTAAAGTAAGAATAAAGCTTATCTTGGGTCAAAATCTAGATCACAAAGTTAATTCAATGGAAACAATTTTGGTGTAGTTTTCAAAACTACAGAAAACTTAGAAATTGGTTATTTAATGGATGGATGGATTCTGCAATAACATGGTGTAAAATATATCCAATACATGATAATACGATATATAACTGATATGGTAATTTTATGATGTTCCTAGGGTAGCCATTCTGATGCATTAAAGGAGTACCGTCGGTTTAGAAGAGGTTATGTGAACAAATGGTTGACAAAAAGGAGAATAAAGGCATTCTACAGTGTAACAATTGCCCCAGATTTTAGACAAGGTGCTAGAAGTTTAATGCAGGTATGATTATTCTTTTATTTATTGTTTTCCTGCAGTTTTACAAATTAAAAGATTTAACCCACTGGGTTAATGCATTTGGAAGTTAGCTTATGGCTTGATTAACAAACTTTTATTTGTAGAATTTAAGTCAGAAATCCTGTTTTTGTTGAATAAGCAATATTTGTTTAACTTTTGAATAAAACAACATTATGCTCGCCAAAGGCTCGCATCAAATGATTTTTTCAACTCGTCCAATTAATTTTGTATTTTAAATCGTTCAATATTCTCTATTTACAGAATGTTGGTATAGGAAAGTTAAAGCCTAACATCCTCATGATGGGTTTCAAGTCAACGTGGAAAACCGAGTCTCCAGAGGCTATGGATGCTTACTTCAGTGTTATACAGTATGTATTGTTACCATGGAAACAGTTACCATGGCAACAGTTGCCACATGTTTATAATTTACTTCAGGAGATTATATTTAGTGTAGCTTTTTGTTGTTAAAGAAAAATGGAGAGAAATTGTTTTTTTGTTGTTTTTTTTAAAAACTTAGTATTTTTATATTTTTGAAGTGCCTTATTTTACAAGTATAATAGTTGTATGGTATTGTATGTATGTTTTTTTGTCACTGGCTAAGCTCATTACAGAGAGTATCAGATTTGTAATTGATATTGAAACAAATGTTGAATAATGATTGATATATTAATATGGCTAAATCGATATGGCCATAATTAAGATGCTTATACATGTAAAAATTTGTTGTTACTACAGTGATGCATTTGACTACGAGTTTGGCGTTGGCGTGTTGCGTACCCCGGAGAGATTGTACAAGGAGGAAGAGGAACCGTTGGACGAAGATAATCTACCTCCGGAGGATGAAAATAATTACGATGGTAAAATTAAATAACATTTATCTTACTTTTACCAATCTTCTAATGATCGGTCCGACATTTTATATGCTCCCTGAAATGTTTCAGTGGAGTAGATAGTTGCCAGTCTTTTCCCGATCTTTTATCTCTATGGTCCCTGAAATGTCTTGTCTTATTTTGCATTTACTGTATGATTCTCATAAAACCTTAATATTAATAATCTAATGCATAAAGTGGCTCCTTCAATAGACTTCTACATGATCCATTTGGGTGATAAACTGACCTGTATAACTCAATAGGGAAAGTATCACACCATTTGGGTGATAAACTGACCTGTTTAACTCAATAGGGAAAGTATCTAACCATTTGGGTGATAAACTGACCCATTTAGTACAATAGGGAAAGTATCTTACCATTTGGGTGATAAACTGACCCATTTAGTACAATAGGGAAAGTATCTAACCATTTGGGTGATAAACTGACCCATTTAGTACAATAGGGAAAGTATCTAACCATTTGGGTGATAAACTGACCCATTTAGTACAGTATCTAACCATTTGGGTGATAAACTGACCCATTTAGTACAATAGGGAAAGTATCTAACCATTTGGGTGATAAACTGACCCATTTAGTACAATAGGGAAAGTATCTAACCATTTGGGTGATAAACTGACCCATTTAGTACAATAGGGAAAGTATCTAACCATTTGGGTGATAAACTGACCTGTTTAGCTTAATAGGGAGAGTATCGCATTATCATATTAGTGATCTAGGGAGTACTGGTTTGATCCTCAGATGGTGCGTAATTCCTCATTTGCTATTGATCTTTGACATTGAGTCTTATAGTAATTTGTCCTCTCACTGCTGATTCAGAAATCATGTGTGATAAGTAATCGGTCACTTACGAGGAAATTAGTAAATTACTGATGACTTATCTGGGAAAAACCGGTAAGGTAAACAGATCAACAAGATATGGCCAAAAGTCTGTGGAAAATGGCGTAAAAACCAGACAAACAAATTGGGGGGGGCAACATCATGAATTATCAATGGGTGTAATTGATATTCTTGTTCTTTGTGCACACAATCATCCTGCATTGTTATGAAACTCCTGTTGAGGTTATTAAGCTCATGGTTATTTAAAAAGCACTTATAGTTATAGCCCTTGTTTTAAGGATTTTTGACTTGTGAATACACAAAAACAGTCAACACAATGAGTTATGGCCCTTGCTTAAAAAATTTTCAGGTTATGTTTATTTCACAGACTCCAAGAGATATG
The DNA here is from genome assembly GCF_026571515.1 of Ruditapes philippinarum. Lineage (NCBI taxonomy): Eukaryota > Metazoa > Mollusca > Bivalvia > Venerida > Veneridae > Ruditapes > Ruditapes philippinarum. The sequence continues at coordinate 115,151 of NW_026852020.1, forward strand.
ACCCTTGTTTTAAAGATGATCACCTTATGTGTATTTTAAAAAGACACATACATGTAGTTATGGGCCCTTTTCTAGGAAATGTTTTGTATGGAAATGGTATAATTTTACTAATGATGAAATGTTTCCACTATAAGAGAGATATGAGATACCTGTGTTGAAGTCACATCCAAAGAGGAAAATGGCACACTTTGGTGAGATTAGTACAATGTGAAAAACTTCAGCTTTATATACTGTTATAACATGCAGCTTTTTGTCACTAAAATCGATGGTCGAGGGGCAATAATTATTGTGTCGGAAAATGAAGTGTTAATATTTCATTATGTCTTTATATTAACACCATGGTAATATGAAAAATTTGTGTTTCCTTACCCTTTACCCAAGAGGAAAAAAGGAGCAAAAAATTTTTAAGTTTTTTTATTAAACCGGTCTTAATTTATAGCTTGCCAGCAAACAGGTGGCTCATTGCTGTGGACTTAGCTAGAAGATGTTTTACAGCATTTATTGTACTTTATAATTGGTTCTTATAGTTTTTACAAGCTTCCTGGAGAAATAAAACAAAATGAAATTGCTGTCATGTGTATCCAACTATAGATCATTTTGTACAAGTAAACAGTGAAAAATTTGAGTTTCTGGAACAGGCTTGTCATTAAGAGGTGACTGGAGGCTAAAATGACTATCTCTAATCCATTATTTTGCCGCCTCAAAATTTAGGAAACACTCTTTGTTGCATGTGATAAATAAAAAATGACTGCCACAAAAAAAAAAAAAAATTAAAACAGACTATCCAAGAATTTTTTTATTTGACAACAATGTGGTATAAAATCATGAAATTACCATTGCTTATTGCTGGAACTGTTTACTGGTTGCTTTAGCCTGCCATTTTCATCAGATTCTATGTGTCTTACTCTTTGATCTGATATAGTTATGACAAGAATCATGGATATTTTTACGTTACAAAAGAGCTTATTTCACTTTCACTGTAAAAAAAAAAATGAATTTTTTTCTTTTAATTTTTTTTGTCTGCAAATCCAGGAAATGGTGAACATTTTTAGCTTTACTAAGCATGGTTTTGTTTGTTAGTGGAACACTTATTAATTGCTCTGCACATTGGAGCATGCTTGTGGACCCTGAAGAGGAAATAATCTTTGTTAGATTTTCTTTTTCAAATTTTGTTTAACTAACACACAACTTCAAACTTCCTCCCCTCATATCTAACTATAGGTGTAGTAAATCTCTGCTTTATACCTGTCACATACAGTATATGTATATATATAATTATATATACCTGTAAGTTGTTCTTCTATAAACAAATTGTTATATCAGCCGTGTCATGACAAAACCAACATAGTGGGTTTGCAATCAGCATGGATCCAGACCAGCCTGCGCATCCGCGCAGTCTGATCAGGATCCATGCTGTTCGCTTACAATCCCTATTACAAGTGGAGAAACTGATAGCGAACAGCATGGATCCTGATCAGACTGCGCGGATGCGCAGGCTGGTCTGGATCGATGCTGGTTGCAAACGCATAACGTTGGTTTTGTCATGACACGGCTCATATATAAAATAATCCTGATCCCATGTATCAGTTGTAAGTTGGTCACTGTTTATGTATATATATTTTTTTTTTCACTATATACAAATTATTAAAAAAATTGAGACTTTCCCATGTATACATTGTAATTTGGTCACTTTTCACAAATTATTGATTAACACTTACCCATGTATCAAAATAAAATTGATTACTATATACAAACTACTGATTAATTGATGCTTTCCCAGGTTTTCATTGTAATTTGGTGACTTTATACAATTTATTTATAAATTATTAATTGATCACTATAATACACAAATTATGGATTAATTGAGGGGGGAGGGGGTTGATTTTAAGAATTAATCAACCTATATTGTATATCATTGACCTACTGTAAATTCACTTAATTTCATGGACATGAAATTTTCGTTGTTTTGTCAGAAAGAACATTTTTTGTGGGTTCTTTAAATTCATGGACTGTTTATTTATCCATAGGGTATTTAATATAAATAATTTAATGCAAAATAATATTACAGCAGACGAAAGGAAATTTCCTTGGACCTTAATTTGTTGATTGACCTATCCACGGAAAAACACGAAAATTAGTGCCCCACAAGTATAATGGTCTTGCAATATTTCACTTTTATGAATCATGGCCATCTTACAATCTGTAATTAGTCCCCTACCGGTTTAACCGGAGGGGACTTTAGGTTTACCCTCCGTCTGTCTGTCAGTCCGTCAGTCCGTCTGTCCACAAAACTGGATCCCATGATAGCGCAAAAAGTACTGGAAATATTTTTATGAAACTTGATATATGGATAGATGGCAGTATGGAGATTATGCACGTCTTTTTTTTTTCTTCCTATGTTGAAAATTCTGGTTGCTATGGCAACAAATAGTCTGAAAATATGGCAAATTTAACACATAAACTGGATCCAGTGATAACTCAAAAAGTACTAAAAATATTTTTATGAAACTTAAAATATGGGTAGATGGCAGTATGGAGATTATGCACGTCTTTTTTTTTTCTTCCTATGTTGAAAATTCTGGTTGCTATGGCAACAAATAGTCTGAAAATATGGCAAATTTAACACATAAACTGGATCCAGTGATAACTCAAAAAGTACTGAAAATATTTTTATGAAACTTGAAATATGGGTAGATGGCAGTCTGGAGATTATGCACATCTTTTTCTTTTCTTCCTATGTTGAAAATTCTGGTTGCTATGGCAACAAATAGCCTGAATTTCAAGATTTCTGATTTAATTTTTTCAGCTTTTTCACTATAAGTTCTTTATTTCTTAAGGTGTTTACATCAATATTTAAATATAAGTTTCTGGTCATCAACCACATCATAAGTGACAAGGTTTACAACTCTAGCACAAAAATTAGCAGTATTTCCTCCCTTGAACTTAGAATTTTTATGAAAAAAAAAAGGTCTTTTTTAAATTACTTCTTTATTTCCTAATGTAGCTACTTCAAACTTCATATATATGTTTCTTATTATCACTCAACATTTTTGACAAGGTTAAATACTCTAGCAAGACTATTTCCAGAATTATGTCCCCCTTGAACTTAGATTTTTCTTCAAACTTCATATATATGTTTCTTATTATCACTCAACATTTTTGACAAGGTTAAATACTCTAGCAAGACTATTTCCAGAATTATGTCCCCCTTGAACTTAGATTTTTTTCGAGAAATTGGTATTTTTCACTCCAACTTCTTCACTCCTTATAGGATTTACTTTAAAATCCCACATCGTAATAATATGACAAGGTTGTATAAACATAATTTCCTTACTAGGCAGGGAAACTTAACACATTACTGTGATATAGACAAACTTTAAAGATTTAAGTTCATTCATGTCATTCATTCACTGGTAAAATTGAATGGCCAATGGCCCATCAGAATGTTGCTAGGGTTCTAACCGGTAGGGGACTTATGGATTGCTTGCAATACTATGATAATTGCTTGTTTAAATAGGAAAAGGTGTTTCAAGTGACTTGTAATTATATTGGGTTGGGTTGGAAGTTTAAAGTCAGAAGTTTGGCTAACTTGTTTATATGTTTTCTAACTTTCAATAATATGCATGGTAGCTAAAAAAACACTTCTTCCATTAATTAATTTAGATTATTTTTCTTTACACTTTTTAAAGTTTTTTTTTCACTGCTCATTATTCTGTTAATTGTTTAGAATGCATGAGTATTTCTTAGAATAAATGACTTTGACCTTGAAGTGTGTGACCCAGATTTACTCAAGGTCACTGTCCGTTTATTTTTAGATTTTTCTCACTATCACTTGTTTTCTAATTAAAAATATAGTTACTTTTCTTGTTCAACAGGCCACTGTTGTTGTTCCACTGTTGTTTCATTTAATGACTATCAAAGTTTATAAGTGATATTTTGAAATTCAAGAAAATCGAAATACTGCAAATAAATTGAATTGAAATTTAAGTCATTCATCTTTAAATACTGAAAATAATGGACACCATTGTAATATTTTTAAAAGTAGTAGAAACCATCCTGAAAACAACTAATAATTATACCTACTTCTTCACAAAGTTTATCAATCTCCATTATAAACAACACTTTTTTTAAGGGAATGTTGTATATCAATGAAATATAGTTTTCAGATCATATGGCAGGTTTTTTTCTACAGAAAATATTTTGGATGCAACATACATTTCATATTTGAGCCCCGTCACGACAAAACCAACATAGTGAGGTTTTGACCAGCATGGATCCAGACCAGCCTGCGCAGTCTGATCAGGATCCATGCTGTTCGCTTACCAACCCTATTACAAGTAGAGAAACTGATAGCGAACAGCATGGATCCTGATCAGACTGTGGGGATGCGCAGGCTGGTCTGGATCCATGCTGATCGCAAACACACTATGTTGGTTTTGTCATGACGCGGCTAATTTATTTACATCTTGAATAATTATATACATGATTTTTTAAATCTCAAGAGCTATCCAGCTAGCTTACGGAACGTCAGTGGTTCTACTCAGGTGCCCTTTCGTGCCTGAAATAATGCACGGAAGGGCACCTGAGGTCTTCCTCCACCAATAAAGCTGGATATGACCTTTACTATGTTGATGTGACGTAAAACCCTAAACAAACAAAACAAACAAATCTCAAGATTTTATCAATTTTTTTAAAACCTCTAGCTTTCTATGCTTTGTAAGAAAGACTAGGTTTTTCAGTGATTGCACCATTGCTAGGAAATACCAATTCATACCCTGCATGTAACTTGGGTGTCATCATTTTTGAGCTTTTATGAAAGAATTGGTTGCTTATAATAATCGGGGGACATCAATTCACTCATTATGATTTAAGCGGTTAATTCATAGGCTTCTGTAATAATAAAATGCTGTAACACTTTTTAATAATATATTATGAACAATTAATAAATAGTTGCTGTCACAGATGGAAATATTCGGCTGTCAGGTAACTGATAAGCCCTACTTGACAGAGCCTCATTTTTCCTGACCAGCTTATGTAACAGTTCATAAATCTCAGTATTACGTTAAAACGGCCGCTGCGATTTAATCCCAATCAAAATAAAAGATATTTATATGTGTGTAATTGATTGAAAAAAAAAAAAAAAACATTTAATTTTGCTTGACTTTTTAAGTTTACTTTTACGTGTCTTGATTGGTTTATTTGACAGTTTGATTATAATTGTTTTTATTACAACACAGTTTTCTTGAGGACTCCCTCGCGGGAGCAAGGTAAGATGAGCCTCACTTATCTCTTTACTGTTGTCATATTATTTGAGCCGCGTCACGACAAAACCAACATAGTGCGTTTGCGACCAGCATTGATCCAGACCATTCTGCGCATCCGTGCAGTCTGATCAGGATCCATGCTGTTCGCTATCAGTTTCTCTACTTGTAATAGAGTTGGTAAGCGAACAGCATGGATCCTGATCAGACTGCGCGGATGAGCAGGCTGGTCTGGATCCATGCTGGTCGCAAACCCACTATGTTGGTTTTGTCGTGACGCGGCTCATATGTTTATAAGTGTCCTGAAATTTCTCTTCCTTTTTTCCCTACATTTTACATTGTTCAATGTTAAAAGTTTGTATGTAAATGAGTTAACTCTGTCACTTCTCAGAACTACTTTTACTCTGTTTTAGTTGATATTTGTTGCTCCTGTATGTCTGATTTTGAAATGTGAAGTAAAATACTCTTGTTTCATTGAAATGTACTATCTCTTTATTCTATGTCTTAAATGGGGCAGTATGTTTTAAACGGCCATACTTTTTATCGGACTATAATCTAAAAGTTTGCTATTTCTAAAATGTGGGTTATGTCTTATATTGGACTATTTTTTAACATGGGCTATTTCTTTTATTGGGCTATATCTTAATTGTATTTGGGATATGTCAGCAAAACGAGACTATGCAAGGAAATTATTTGGGATTTTTTCTATTTTAGTACATAATTCTCACAAATATTGCATGTAGGCTATTCATATACATGAGAGGAGAAAAACGCTCATTATCGGCCTTAAAAATGGCTTGAAAAATCACTCAAGGACATATAAATAGCCTGAAAAATCATTCAAAGACATAAAATTTGCCTGAAAATTCACACAATGACATAAAAATTGCCTGAAAAATCTCTCAAGGACAAACTGTCAATTCACTTAATTTCGTGGACATGAAATTTCGTGGTTTTGTCACAATGAACATTTTTTGTGGGTTGTTAAATTCATGGACTGATTACATTTCCAAAGGTAGAATGTAAGTAATGTGATGTAAAAATAATCTTACAGCAGAAGAAATGAAATTTCTTTGGATCTTAAAAATCAGGGATTGACCTTTCCAAAAAAAAACCACGAAAAATTAGTGCCCCACAAATAATAATGATTTTGCAGTTGCTATTGTGTACTGTGATATAGCTTCATTTTGATGCTATATGATTATGTTCATACCGTTTAGATTTATTATTATTTTAGAGTTTTTCAGTTTGTGTTGTTTGTTGATTAAAGGTTGCCAAGGTGATAATAAAGAGATTGCTGATGTAAGTTATAGATACTAGATTATAATGATGTAAAAGTAAGTGTTTTACTGTACACGGAGCCCATTTAGAAAACTCGGTTGAAACTGTTGGCCCAGTTTTGCAATATATTCATTTGAAACTACAAGACTGACAAGTAATAAGGGGCTTTGAGTTTAGAATATAACTAGAAATCAATAAAGGTTCTGTCCTTTGGGTAAAGATAGATGTTTCAGATTCTTGCCTCACTGAGAGACTTCGGCGAAAAAAAACAACAGGTTTCTTGATTGGTGAATGTTTGGGTGCAGGCGCGCTGGGCCAGTGGCTTTAATAATTCCTTCGGATTGTGACTCACTATCATATGTTCTCCAATGATTTCCTTCAAACATTTTATAAACTTTTTCAACAAAAAAATTTAAGAAAAATTTTAGATAATTACGATTCTTTTAAACCTTTTGGGAACACGATTATTTTATTTTTTTTTTAGTTTTTCTTAGTTATTTTGAGTTAAATGTTCTTAGATAAAACATTAAGCCGGGGTTTTTAAGGGATGAAAGCTGTAAGTTGTGCGGGAAAAAAATTTTTTCCCAATTTTGCTGGTTTTGAATTATTTTTTAAAATTTTGTTTTTTTAAATTTGGAACTTTAGATCCTTGACAGAGGGGAAAATTTGTGTTGTTTTTCGAAATTTGCCCCTCACTCGGGGTATGCGGGTATTGAGCTGTTTACAAAACGTCGGGGGGTTCCATCAGATGCTAGTTTAGTGCCTGAAAAAATGCGGGAAGGAGTTTCCGTTTTTCTTCCTCCCCCCAAAAAAGCTGGAAGGTTGCCAATGACGCTAACAGAGTCTATGTAACTTAAAACACAAAAAACAAACGTAAACACAACAACCCAAAACAATCCCTTGATCCCTGGCTTAAGAGGCTAGTTGACACTAAGTAAACACTACCAATAGATTGTTAATTTCTTTATTTCTAAATAATTTCTGTTTTGTACATTATTGTGAATGATTAGTGTATTTCATGTATTTTCTGAGAGAGAAAGGGAGGAGATAAGCACAATTAATTCTTGTTAAATATACTAATTTATTCGCACAATATTTTACAATTGGAAAAAGATTTTTACCTAGAAAGTGTGTCAAATAGATTTTTTTTATTTTTATAGTTTTTGTGCTTAGGTATACATGTATTGTGCCTATATTTTATATGAAATATTAGTAATGATATTTTTAAATTTCATTCTTCTTCGAGCATGATATATTTTATGTTTTCCAGCTCGACGTGACATTGTTTCTCTAAAACATGTGGTTAAGTCAGGGGCTTATTTACTCTATTTCAAACTTGCTAAAGGTATTAAAATTTCCCTCCCCACAATTACTTCTTTTACGAAATCCTTATTAAAAAACTTTTCATCCAGTCCCAATTTTTTACTTTTAAAAAAAATAGCCGCCCCATGAAAAAACCCAAACAAATGGGTTGGGGCCCAGAAATGGATCCAGCCCAGCCTGCCCATCCCCGCAGTTGATCAGGATCTGCGGGTTTTTCAGTTTCTCTCCCTTTGTCTTTAGGGTTTTAAAACAAACAGATGGACCCTGATCAGACTCCCGGATGCGAGGCTGGTCTACCTCGGGTCGCTTAAAAACCATTATGTTGGTTTTCATTGGGGGCTAAATTTTTTGGGTTTTCTTTCTTTTTTTCCCTGATTAAAAAAGCACTTTTTGTCTTTTAATTGATATTTGGTATATTTGTTGGCATAGATATTTATAATTACTTCCCCTTTTTTAAAATCCCAGTACTTTTAGTTTGATTATGCCAAACATAAACAAATTACTATTTTTGTTTTAAAATTTGATCAGTTCAGTTTCAGGCACATAATTATTTCATATCAAATGCATTTACATATTTTTCATGAACTTTGTCTTATTGAAATTTTATTCTTTAACAGGAAGTTTTCCAAAATCATTTGATGGCAATGTTCTGGAAATAGAGTTGTATTCTTGAAAATATTTTGTCAGATTTTACATGGTCAGCCTAATTTGTTGTGGCTGAAGATTATAAATAGAGTAGTTAAATCAATCAAAGAGTGACAAGATTGTTTTGACCAGGTTTTGGGGATCACACCCACACCAAGGTTGTGACTTAAATGAGGAAATCAACAGCAAAGGGAAAACGCACAATGTGTCTCTCTGTTTACATTGACCTTTGACCTTAAACGATAGTCCTTGTATATATACATTATTAATATATATTATCAATATATATATAAATATATAAAAAACTATTTTTTTTATGATACTTCATTAATTTCTTAAGTTAATAGATATTTTGTGATATCTTTATAGGTTTACTTGTAGGCAAAATGCTACTTAATTATTTCCATACTGATTATTTTGTTGAATGTCAAGATCTTTTGAATTCAGATGACCTTGATTTCTTATTTTTAGCAATAATTATTTAGGCTTATTTGTGGAGAATGCTTATAGTTAAGTTGAGATGTTCTTGAATAGGATAGAATAAATTTTTATTTTCAATCATGGGTCTTAACAGGCATATACTTATAATAATGGTGTCATATGAGGAAATATGGTTGTGGCTTCAGTAGGGCTTGAACCCACCATCTCTGGGTTGAGTGGCAGCCATCTTAATCACTAAACCATTTACTGCCTCCTGAATTTTGCAAAAAAGATTATGTTATATAGCTATTATCTCTCTATTACAGTATGTTTGGTTGTTTATTATCCATGAAACAGTTTAAATCTTTGTGGTTTTATAGGTTGTTTTTTTCTTCAATTGCTTAAAGCGAGTAGTTATAGGCAATGATTAAGTATTTGGGGAAAAGTTGTTGTTATAATAATATGCATGTTAACCTTTAACCTTGTATTTCAAGTTGATACAATAATGTGGCATCTAGTGTAATGGCTGTTTCTTTTTGAGTGAGACTAAAAATAGTGTTTGAGCACCATACTAAATGCCATATTCCGGTATATACCGGTATGGAACAGAATTAGTGCATTTATTGCATCTTGCTTTATGATATTGGGACTTACATTATGCTTGCTTCTTTACTTCTTTATGACAATGAAAACCTGCCGTTTTTCTGAATTCATATCATGCCTTTATTTTTAACTGAAAGCATTTCCTGGGAAAATTTCAACCCCTTTTTTGTTCCCCCACTAAACCCCTTCAAAAATCACATATTTTTAAAATGCATATTTTTGGGTTTAAAATTGCAAAAAATTTTTTAAAAAAAATAAGTTATTTAAAAGTTTTGGGGGTTTTAAATTAAAAAAAATTTTTGCTTTTTTTCTTTTAATTTTTAACTAAATGTTTTAAAATGGTTAGTTTCTGTCGGGAACCCCCTTTAAATTTTCCTTTTTATTTGTTTAACGAAAATTATGTCACCCCAAGGAAAAAATTTTTAAATCCAAAATTTTAATTTTTAAAAAGGGTTCTAAAGCGTTGCCCTTTGCCTTCAATTTTAATATTCAAAATGAAAATTTCAAATTTTAATTTCAATTTTATCACTGCGCATGGAAAGAAAGATGGCAAACCGGAATTTAAAAAAACGAATTATTTTTTGGGCGGCCCTTTGACCAAATAACCCTAGCAAAATTGGGAATTTAACATAATGCCAGTTGCAATAATTTTTGTGTTTCGTATTTTATGAAAAAGGCCCAAGGGGGTTTTGGCCCCTTTTAAACCTGGTAAATTCCCCTTTTTTTTTTCCCCCGGAAAGATTCCCGTTTATTTTTTGGGACCCTGTTTGAAAAAAAAAATTTTCGTCCCCTTTCTATTTAAAAAGAGGGGGATATTACAAACCGTGTTTTGTTGGAGCCCAAAATGAAAGGGAAAAATTTTAAATGGAAAAAACAAGGGAAAAACAAGCCCACAAACGAAAAATTGCTTTTTTTTGAAGATTCCGCCCATTGTGGGAAAAAAAAATTTTTATAAATTTCTCTTAAAAAAACTCATCCTACAAGTGGGCATCCAAATCTTTTTTATAATTTTTAAAAATTTCTTTTTTGGGGGCGGCTTTGGGTTTTATCCAAATTTTAAAAATTCCAAAACAAAAATAAGGTTTTTTAAAAAATTGAATTTTAAAAAATTTACTAATTTCTCAAAAATTAAAAAGTGGGCACAAAAGGTACATGTGTGTGTTTTTAAATTTTTCTTTAATTTTCCCCAGAAAAACTTTTGTTTCATGAAACCCCGGGTTACCCAAGTCGTTAAAACCCCGAAGTTTTGTTTAATCGTGGGAAAAAATTTTTTTAATAACCCAAATTCAAATTAATTTTATTATGAAATTTTCCCCTTTTAAAAAAAAAGGCTTGGGCCCCTTTCTTTTCCTGTTTGGGAAAATTAAAAAACTTAAACAGGTTAAAAGAATTTTGTCAAAAAATTTTAGCGTTCCCTTTGACCCTAAAAACTGGCCAAAAAAATTTTGCCCTAAAAATTATTAAAATGTTTTATTCTCAAATATTCTTTTTAATTTTTTTTAAAACTAACCCGACCTTTAAACTTTCTTAAAATTTTATTTTATTTTGAAAACAGCAATCTTTTACAAAGGAAAATTTCAAATGTTTCTGGGCCCTGAAATCAAAAAATTTTCAATAGATATTCCTACCTGCCCCCTGGGGGCCAACTTCCCCTACCCAATTTTAAAAAAACCAAGGGTAAACCCCCTAAATGTTAAAAAAGACCGGGTTTTTTTACCCCTACAAAAAATCAATTTTTATCATTTTTGGAAAATTTTTTCCAAACATTAAAAAGCTTTTTAAATAAGTCCAAAAATTAAAGTATTTGGGTTTTGGGGCCCCCTTTCCTTGACATGTTTTCCTTTCAAATGAACACTTTCCTTTTTCCCCCAAAAAAAATAATGTTTCACGTTAAAACCTTTTTAAAAGAAATTTTATAAAGTTTAGAAAAATTTTTTTTGGTTTTAATCCCGGGTTAATTTATTTTGTTTGCAAAGAAAAAGTTTTCTCCCTTTCCAAAAAACCCCCAAAAACCGGGTCCAAATAAATGGGCCACCCAAAAGAAATTAAAATTTTGTTAAAAATTCCCCCGTTCCAAACCCCTTATATTTTTTTCCTTTGGGGGGAAAAAATAATATAATTTGGGCTTCTTTTCAAAAATTTTGAAGGGGTTTCCCCTTTTACTTAATTCAGTTGTTACATTTAAAAAAGTGTTATTACAAAAAAAAATATATAATATGGAAAAAATTTTTTTTAAAAAAACAAACCAAAATTAATTGACCCCGAAAAAAGGAGCCATTTCCCCATAAATGTATGGTATGTTTTTTTTGTATTTTTGATTTTTCATTAAAAATTTTCCCCGTAATAAAAAACATACTTATTCATCCAATTTTATGGTTGGGAAAACCCCCCCAATTCAAAAACCAAATTATATTTTCCTCCCCAGACCCCAAACAACGGGAAAGTATTCTCACTCAAAAACTTTTAAAACCCCCCCAATTTAAAGAAAAAAATAAATTTTTTTTTTAGGGGAAATTGAACGAATTACAGTGCATTAAAAGGGTTAAATTAATTTAAAAAAAATATTAAGGGTTACAATCAAATTTTTGCGGGGAATACTTTTTTTAAAACCCCCCAAAGAAAAAAGTAATTTTCCGTAAAAAAACCCCTTAAAAATGAAAAACTATTTTTGATTCAACAGAAATTCAAGAATACTTCCAGAGGCTAGCACACCAAATAAAAAACTGCTGGGTTCCGGGGAGTAAAAGGGGGTTTTTAAAACATGTCGGACTTTTTTGGCCCAGGAAAAATTTTCGCTTTTAAATTAAATTTTCTCCGGTTTTAAACAAAGGTTTTTTCGTGAAAAAAACCTTTTAAAAAAATAAGGGGGTTTTCATAAAGAAATAAAAATTTTTCAATTTTAAAAATTAAAAACCTTTGTTTTTATTACCCCCTTTCATACGTAATTTTTCACCCGTGGGGCAGAGGGAGGGCGCTGTTTAAGGGGTTTTAGAGGCCTTTAAGGGTTTTTTTAATCCTTGTCGAGCAAACATTTTTTTTGAAAGTTGGCTTTTTTAAGGAAAATTGCCCCCATATGAAGGGAAAAGTTGGGGGTTTTAATAAAAAAAGAAAAAATGAAAATTTTTTTTTGCAAAAATCTAGGGATAAAAATTCCATAAAGTAAACAAAACAAAAAACCCGCATGTTTAAAAAGCTTTTCCGTCCCCGTTTAAAATAATAAAAAGGGATATAAAAATTAAAAATTTCATCAGGAAAAACAGAAAATACCACAGAGATACAGCCCATCCTTGATTATTTAAATTAAAATCATTATTTGCGTTAGAATTTTATAAGATTTACATAAATTCTTGATAAAATATTGTTTTACTCAAAGATGTGAATCATATAGATATATCATAGAGCACAAAGTCGTGTTATATATGTGAAATGTGGTGGTTTGTAAGGATGTCTGATCTATAATCAAGACACACATATGCCCAACATTTGAGCGCGCCGTCACGAAAAACCAACATAATGGTTTGCGAGCCAAACATGGATCCGAGACAGCCTGCGCGCTCCGCACAGTTCTGATCAGGATCCATGGCTGTTCGCTTTCCAACTCTTTTACAAAGCTAGAGAAACTGGTAGCGAACAGCCTGGATCCTGATCAGACTGCGCGGACGCTCAGGGCTGCGTCTGAATCCATGCTGGTCGCAAATCCATTATGTTGGTTTTATCGTGACGCGGCTCATTTGTAATTGGGACTATGCACGGGTTAAAAAAAAAAACAACTTCCCTTTTTCCTTATTTATACTGGGATATTTTAATGGTTCAATTTCCTATTTGCCACTTGTTAACTTAACATTTAGTTAAAAGGCGAATAATTTTTTCTTTTTATTAAAGTCCCTTGATTTTAGTACCTAGGCGGCGCTTTGAAAATTGATGACAGTAATATTTTTGGGAAGGAGTTCTAAAAAATTAATAAAAAAATTTATATTCCCCCTATATTGGGGGGGTATTAAATGGCCTGAAAAAGCCACTGGGCTGTACGGTAAAGCCCTTCCATTTTTAGCCCAATTATATTTTTAATGCATAATTTTTACTTTTTTTTTATAAACCTTTTTAACTGCCAATATTAAACGGGTTTTACGTAAATTTTTTATACATGTACGCCCGGGGGATCTATACGGAAAATTTTCCAAAAATAGGGGAAAAATCGTGGAAACAATTTCCCTTGGGCCCTCGATAACAGAAATTCTCGCCCCTTTAGTTTTAATTTTACTTAATGTAAAGATCAAACTAATCCACAAAGCCTCAACACGGGGTTTTTTAACAATTTTCATAATGATATAAGCGGTTAATTAAAAAAATGCGAGCTATTAAAATCATTTTTTAAAAAACCATCAGGGGAAAATTAAAATTTTTTTTATTATACATAAAAATTAATTAAAAAAACTAACCCTAAATGGTTTTTTAAAAGAGCATGAGAAAAATTTGTTTTAAAATTTTATGGGCGGGGTTAAATTTTTATTCCCAAAAGGGCCTTTTTTTTATATTTTAAAATTTTATATAAATTTAAAGAAATAACGGGAAAATGGAAAAAACAAAAGGTTTTTAAAAATTTATAAAGCAAGATGGGGAAACAAAAATAATTTTTTTAAAAGGTAGTGGGCAAAAATAAATTAAACATTTTAAAAAATTTTTAAATTTCCTCAAGCAAAAATGGAATCAAGCATTTAAAGCAAGTTCCAATTTGTCTCAAGAAGAGGAATTTAAAAAATTTAAAGCAAGTTTCCCAAAGGCATCAAACAAGATAGAAAAAAGCATTTAATTTTTTCCATATACCCGGGCAAGGGGCTTTATGATTAAATTTCTAAAAACTCGGTTCTTTTCCCCGAAAAGCAATTTCAAAAAAGAGGTGGGCCAATTTATCTGTTTTTCAACCCCAAATTTTTTTACGAGAATGAATGAAAAATGGGGATTTTCCCCTGGTTTAAAATCGACCAAAAAAAGAAAAATTTTTCTATTTTGTGATTATGGGTTTCTGCAAGGGGTCGAAAGGAACGGTTCCCAACACTTTTTTTTGTGGAGTTAAATCCTGTTTTTGATTATTCTACAGAAGAGGGAATGACTGGAAAAATTTGCATAAATGTAACTGGTCTAGACAATTATTACGTCAAAAAAATATTTCCAGTCTTGTCATGTCAAAGAAAACTACAGTGATCATTAATCTCCTGAATGTTTTAAATGGACTTGTCCAGGTTCTATTTTAAGAACTATCCATTATCAATTTTGGGGGATAAAAATAAAAGAAATAAGTAATAAATAATAATAGTAATAAGTATTAAATAGTTATGATAATATTCTAGGAGACAATCATGCATGTTCGTTTTTGTTTTCTCTGCCTATATTATAGAAGCATGTATTTGTAATTGTTTTGTTTTATTTCATTATTTCTAGGCTTGTGCTGTACCAGCATGCTGTTTTATTGACTTGGAAAATAGAAATTTCATACTTTTATATAACTACAACAAATAACAAAATAACAATTTGGGCAGCAGGCATCGAAAAAATATTTTCAGAGTCACTTCTCTGCAGGATGCGTACCTTTTAAATCCAATGTGCATGCAGGCAACATTTTTATGCCCCCACAGAGTGGGAGCATATAGCGTTGCACTTGTCCGTCCGTCCGTCACGCTGTACGTCTGTCCGTCCGTCCGTACGTCCCGAAATCTTGTGAACGCAACTCGTCTTAAACCGGATGGCAGATTTTGCTTAAACTTCCAGGGATGAACAACCTTAATGTGTAGATGGTAGTAAAGGAAGGAATTTTTGCTGTGACCAAATTTAACAGAATTATGGCCCTTTGTTGATTTTTTCACTATATACCATATATATGTTGTCAGTGAGGGCATCCGTGTCCTTTGGACACAGTTCTAGTTTCTTCTTGTCCTGCATCAAGTTCTCCTAAATTCAACTTGAAATTATGAGTGGACAAGTGGAATTTTCAATTTGCAGCCATTATGATAAACAAATTATTTAAAAATCCAAGATATAAAAAAAAAAAAAATAAATAAATAAATAATTATTTGAACTTTTTCAAATTTTGATTAGATATCACTCAATTATGAAAGAAAATATGTTTATATATATTATATTTTGTGCTTCATTGTTTTATAAAAGCTTAATGTATAAATGTGTTTAAATATTTTTCATGTTGTTTAAAAATGTTTTTTAATGTTTTCTCGTGATAGAAAACAAAAATACTGTTGATTGGTTGAAGAATATTACATAAAAAAGACATCATATTTCTATAATTAAAAAAATTTTATGGCAAAAAAAATGGTGTGAATTATATAATAGGAATATACAAATTAAAATAATATAATGCAAAAATCCCTCAGTATACATGTATCTGCTAATCGTTACTGTGAAGGGGAGGAAAAAAAACAAACAAAAAACTGCAAGAAACAATTTGTTTTGACTCATTGTTCGCTGTTTACAACTGATAAATAATTTTGCATGTGTTACATATACTGTCAAAGATATAAAAATTCTTAGATTTGATTACATAAGACATGCTTAGCTTTAAAGTAGAAATGATTTTTGATGGCTTTGTGCTAAAAAGTTTGTAGCTCCTATTTATCTCACATGAGTTACAGCAGTTTTGTACTAGGCGTTTGTTTTTGTTTTAGTTCATTATTGAACAGTACAAATATATGTAGGAACTGATGTGTGGCTTTTGTATGGTATAGTCAATAGATTGTTGTATTTGGAATCATAATTGTTTAATTATCAGAGAATTATCCTTATTAATCATGATTATATGGCAAACTAAACATACTATGTGTGACAAAATTATTTCATACAATTTGAACAAATATTTAAAAGAAATAAATTTTTCTATTTTTCAGCAATGGAAGAAGATAGTCCCTTGCCAAGCCCGTCCCGTCGTAACAGCACTCCCGAAGTCGAGACCCCACAGCAGGACCTCGAGGCGCAGACACCTGATGAATTGAACCCTAGTTTCTCTCGCTCACTGTCCAAGATTGAATCGTCCATACACTTTGCCAAGAAACAAAAGGGTACAATTGATGTATGGTGGTTGTTTGATGATGGAGGTAAACTTTTTTTATCACTGCAAGTGCTCGAGTTGTAGTAGCAGATCCCTACAGTTCAGTCAGACTTGCAAATTTGCGTGCAATCAAGTTGTCCCTGACTCAACACTCTTGGGTGTTAAATATCAATTAGCTTTAATTAAAAAGAAAAAAAGCAACATAATTTTTATATTAAAATACTTAAATTGGTTGTAAAATTTCAATTACATTAATTGTTAAAAAGCATAAAAAACTATAATCTCAATCATGCCAGGGGAGGCAACTTCAAAATATAACATGACTTAAAAAACTATATTACCTCCCTTTTGTCAGTGCTGAGAAATAATTATAATGGAGGTTGTAATATGTCATGAGATGTTCAAGCACTGCTATGTTTAGTAATTTTTCTTCTCAGCTAGTTAGTAATTTTTCTTCTCGGCTAGTAAGAAAGGAAGTTCAAACCTCTAAAAAAATTATTTTAATACTGCACATTTGTAAAGTCGCTTTTCATTGGATAATCGTGATGTTTTTACAGTTTTCTATACACGGCTGCTTTCAATTTGTGAACAAATCATTTTTTTTCCTGTGAAAAAGGGATATTTGGGATATAATATATTCGTTATGATGATTTCTGGCAGGTTATATGGCCATCTTTATGGCAGGTTATATGGCCGTATATAAATGGTTATTTGCAATATAAACCAAGCCGCTATATGCTAACATCCTTTTATATAGGACTATATAACCTGTCAGGAATCTTTATAACTTATATTATACATGAAGACTGCTGTCTATATAAACATATCAATGTTGTGAATTAATTCACAGTTCAATTTTAATATACTTCATCCCTGTGAAATGGTATATAAGGCTCTCTGTCAGTACAAAATGTGTAGCCGTCCAGTTAGCTCAAAAGTTAGAGCATTGGACTATGAACCAGACGACCTGGGTTCGATTCCCGGGCGGTGTGGGTCACTTTGGTTGTGATTGATCATGAAATCCTTTCTATGGTCATTCGCACTGTACCTTGCTCTTGCATGTACAGAAGTTATCAGTTATCAGAAGTTGTCAGTTATCATGTACAGAAGTTATCAGTTCCTTGCGAGAGTGAAGGCAACTAGTACTGGTAAACTGCTTGACAGCCTGCCCAGGAACGATGCAGTGGCTGAACTGTGCTCTGGTAAATTCAGTGTGTCTTACAGCTGTGATCCAAAGTGAAACTACCAACACCACCATCAAAATGTGTCAAATATTGGTACACTTTAAAACAATTATTTAGTTGAATTGAGTTTGGTTATATAAGTTTTGTATGTATTCAGGTAGTTTTAGTTGAATATTGTTATAAAATCTTTAAATTTATTCTGCAGTTTTAATTAATAATAGTTATATAACCTGCATATTAATCCAGGTATTAACAATGTTATATATTATTTTCAGGTTTGACATTGCTGTTACCATATATATTACAAACTAAACAGCAGTGGAAGAATTGTGGGCTTAGAGTGTTCACCGCGGGAACCAAACGTGGGGAGCTAGTCCGAGAACAAAAACAGTAAGAATTTTATATTTTATATAGGAAAGTACTTTCTGTGATGGAGATTGACTTTTATATGTATAGAGGAGAATCTGTATTTGCAATGTTTATCTCTGGATTAATTTGTCAAGGTCATTCACTTTAAACCACTTGCCTATTACTGCTGTAGGTTCGAGCCCTGCCAGCCTCATTAGATTCGTTCATGTGAGATACCTATTAAGCTAGCTGACAGAACATCGGTGGTTCTACTCTGGTGCCTGTTTATGCCTGAAATATTAGCGCAGAGTGGCATCTAAGGACTGGTCTTCTTCCACTGTAAAGTTGGAAAGTGGCCACATGATCCATAATTTACGGTACTTGGCTGACATCAAATGCAACAAGACAAACAAATGCTATAGAACATTGCATTGTATTCTGCATGTATTTCAGAATGGCGCAGTTGCTGAGTAAATTCCGTATAGAATGCCAAGACATGAAAATTATTGCAGATATTGGCAAGTTGCCAACAGATAAAAGGTAAGACTTAAAACTAAAATTAATACCATTGATTTTACATTGTAACAATAGTTTTGTAAATATCAACGCTAACCTTGAAATATGTTAGCAGATCAATTGTATTTGTTTTGTATCGGATTTCTCCTGTACAAACAAACTTTAGGCATAATAGCTTCAAAATGCACTACCTGTCACCAAAGATTAGTCAACTCAACCTGTTGCGCTTATTTTCGAAGTTGTAAATGTAAAGAATTGTTTGTACCCCCAGATTAGCTCGAGAAAATTTTCATAAATCCAGAGAAAGTCTATTGAAAGTGATTACCCCTGTGCTCTAAGTATAGAACCAGAACAGCCTGCAAATAGGTGTATTCTGACCAGGCTCTATACTGTTGACTGACTCACTTCAAATTTTCATCTGGATATCCCTTTAATTTGACAGTTCCAAAAAAAAAGAAGCTGGACAGTTCCATTTAAGAAATTGAGAAGGTTAAGAGTTTAATTCACTAAGGAGTCTTCCGAATTCATATGGCAAATGCATTTTACTTATGAAAAGTGTATTTTACACCTTCAGAATGATTTGTAATCCTAGAGCAGCTAGCTTGATCTAAAGGAAAGGAAAAGATCTCAGACATAGATTAGTTTAAACATAGTGAATTAAGCTAGATTGCAAAACAAGTTCTTGCAACTTATATTAATCACTTTCTAGTCCGCTTCCTGGAATCAACCAGTACTGGTGTCATATGAAGAAACCTGATTAGGGCTTGAACCCATGATCCCTGGGTTGAGAGGCAGACACCTTAACCACTAGGCCTTGACAAAGATTCTAATGGTCCCTCAGTGCTAAATCAGAGCCATGACGGATAAGAAGTTGGTCACTTTGATTTGAGGCCCATATGGAAGATCGGGAAACCGAATGTGTAAGCGTTAAATATATGTGTTACTTACGTACCTGCTTACTTCTCACTTTGCCTTGACTCCATTTGCCTAGACTCGACTTCTTTCAACTTTTCTTACTAACTTACTTGGAAAGATATTTGTAATCACTGGTTAGTAATCCAGGAAAGCCAGTTAGATGGACTGACCGTCCGCACATGATGAAAAATTAATGTTGAAATCAGCATTAAAACCAAACCAAAGGAACAAAGTTATTGGTATTTCTGTTATATATTGCAGCAAGCAAGAGTTTAATGAGTTATTAAAAGGTTTGGTACTTGATGAAGACAACGGGGAGACCGTGGAACAATACCCGTGGAAAACTACCGAGGACGAAATGTTACTATTGAAAGAAAAGGTTTGTTTACTTATAACTAAAAGCTTTTACTGGAATTGATTAAAATGACTGTTGACTTAAATCACTGGAACAACTGCCAGTAGTTCCAATGACACCAATGAAATTTAATACTTGTGTACATGTACTAAGGAGACTGTTCAGCTTAATGTAAGAGATGCCTTAATGGATTCTAGGATAATTGCATCCCCAGAGAATTGCCCCCCTATAATGTAAGAGTGTAGAATTGCTACCCAAGTGCAATAACTGATTAACTCCTATTAAATTTAGAAGGACTGACTTCATTACTGCACTAAGAGTTGTCATAATACTGTAAGAGACGGCTGTTAATATAATAATATCCATAGAAATTACATATGAAGTAGGGCAAATCCATTACACAAGTTTAGCAGGTAATGGGACTGAGGGATTAACTATAAATAAATTTGTGGATTGTTGTTTTTGTTTGGGGGCAGGGGGGTAAAAAAGAAATTTTATCACCTGTAAGCATACTGCTTTAAAGATGAGCCGCGTCACGACAAAACCAAAATAGTGCGTTTGCGACAAGCATGGATCCAGACCAGCTTGCGCATCCGGATGCGCAGGCTGGTCCGGATCTATGCTGGTTGCAAACGCGCTATGTTGGTTTTGTCATGACGCGGCTCATATAGTTTTATATGTGTCACATTTTTCACGTAATGATGCTGATATTATTATCGTTTTTTGTAGACAAATCGTCAGATGAGATTACGGGAACTTCTTCTGCAACATTCTATGGATGCATCTCTTATAGTCATGTAAGTCGAAAGTTATTGTAGTAGCATTTCAAATATCTGGTCTTATAGGATGGTTGCCATGTAGTGTTGGATATGGGACTCAAATATCACTATCAATAATTGGACCACCACAATCGATTATCTGCCGATAGTATAATCGGGTTTTGCATTTTTTTATGGCCGTTTTTTCTTTTAAGGTTCAAACCCTTGTAGTGACTACATTTTGAGAATTAATAAACTCCTTTCTCCAAGATTTAAAGCAAGATTTACTATTTGAATTCAAATGTTTGATTTTGTTTGTGAATTTTTCTTTTAAATTCTCTTTGTTTTCAATCGGTGGGGGTTAAGTTTTTGGGGTTGCTTATCACATAGTTTTTACGTTTGTTTCAAAGGCCAGGGGAAATAATTAAGTATAAAAAGAATTTTATTTAAAGGGCCCCTATTAATAGGGGAAAGGTACAATTGCACAATTGATTGCTTTAGAAATTCTCTTTTTGTACTCACAGTTATATAATGATTCAGTTTGTTTACATACATTATAACAGATATTGATTTAGTGCTTGCTATCAATAGTTGACAGACTTGAATATTAATAAAAATTTGTGAAACACTGCACCCAGACTGATTCTATAGATTTATCCTTGATTTGATTGTTCTCAAGATTCTGACATGAACCAGTCAAAAGACTTTATCTTATGATCAATGCAATGCTAAAATTATTATTGATATATTTATTAAATTGTGAGCTATAAAAGTTTGTTTGTACCGAGTGATCAGATTGGAAAAATCCATAATTGTGGTGTTCCGGGGTATCCCCATTGTGAACACTAACAATTGATTATTGTGTGCACAAATATCTGATGTGTTGACTCGGGTGTTATTACTTCCCTTTTTTCTCACAAAAGTCCCTGTATAATAAAGAGTTTTAAGCTCGTATGACATAAAGAAGGAGTTATAATCATTTTGCACACAATTCTCTCAAGATGGTTTTTTTCTTTCTTTCCCCAAATACAAAAGTGATATCAATGCTACTTAAAAATGGTTTTATTGTGTATTTTTGTTGACTGAAGGTGGAGATGAATCATAGGGAAACATTATATCATTATATCATTTTAACTAGGTTTAGGTTTTTGTTTGTTTGAGGTTGTTGTTGTTTTTCAGGGGGGGGGGTGCTTTAAATTCAATTCAATTCAATCTTTATTTAGCAATCAGCATAAAATATGCCTTTGGCCATTTACAAGTAAATAATTATAGAATATGGCCAAGACAAAATAACATATCAGTGTACAATAATAATTCAAATGTATATGATTAATCAAACACATAACATATAAACATTACATTACAATGTAAATAAATTTACAATTAAGCACTGTTTGACTGTACAAATTCATTTCGTTCAATAGCCAGTGTTCTTACTTTAAATGCCTTACTTTAAATGCCTCTTTAATATAAGTTGCTAATTTTACTTGAATAGTTTTATTATTATTTTAATAATTGAAATAAAATAAAACGACTATGAGTAACATTTTCATATTTAATTTTGTTATATGTATATGACTCATACATGAACGCTTCAACAATGTTATTGCAAACAATAAAGCAATATCGCACTAAAATACAATTCAAGGTTGGATTGTTTTGGCCGCTCAAATTTGACAGGGTATCCCGTGGTCTAAATAATTCGACCGAGAGGAGATCAGACGTGCTTTATATTACACATTTTTACTTTTTTTGCTAAAGTCCAAAAACATACAAAAACACGCAAACAGTAATCATACAAACGCAAACGCAACGCAAACGCAAAACACAGTGTTCAACAGTCCAAAAGATTACCGCAAATGACATCAAATTGAAGATTCCATTCATCGCTGGGAACCCAAGCGTATAAATAGAACCCACAACTGACGCCATTGTACGGCAACGCCATACACTGCAACGCAAAAAAAACAGGAATTGCCAAGTACTACGGGCAAAACCAAATAACGCAAACTGCAGTCCAAACACATGGACAAAACTGTATGATACTTCCAAAAAATTAATTTCCTGATTATAGGTCGGCCTACCCTGACGGGTATTCCGTCACGAGCAGTAGAACCCATACACAGGGTTTTAAGTTAAAATGCCAACAAAACAGAATACAATGTCTGATCTCCTCTCGATCGGAAGAATTTTACGCCACAATAAATTTATCAAAAAATTTATCCCCCAAATTCTTATTGGGAGACTGGTACATTTTTAATGATAGAATCTTTGAAGTAATCTAGGAGGAATTCCAAACCAATATCATTGAGATGAACCCCGTCTGCCCGAAAAAATGCAGTTTTAGCATCAATGTCTGGCTTAATTGTGTCACTTTTACCCGATGAATGAACTAATTGACGGCCTATCCTGTTAACTCGTTTGCGTTTATTTTCCATAGCAACCCAACCCCCCGTGGCATTATGCCAGGTCTGCCTCTGTAATATATCTACCCAAATTAGTACCGTTGTAGGGAAAGCTTCACGTAAGTAATAAATTTCATCCCGAATAACATCTTTCAAATTTAAAATCGGTAAATCTGCCAAATCATTACCTCCTAAATGAACAATAATAATGGATGGAGGTGAAGAAAATAACACCTGTGATTCAATAGAGTGGCGGAAAGACTGCCAACGTAGGCCTCAAACACCCCACCAGGCTATTGTTAAATCTTTCAATCTCAAATTAGGCTTTCCTGTATTCTTTGCCCGCTGCCAGCCCAGAACGGGATCGAGTCACCCAGGACCCAAACATCTAAATATAAATAAAAGATTACACAGCGTAAGATAGTGATTTGAGAAGAATCAACATTTAAGGACGAATATAAAGTCGAAACGCTTGAGATGTCCACCTTCCCAGTTTCATTATTACTGATGAAGGGTAACCTTTTGTAGCTAAGTCTGTGGCTCTGCCTATTCTAAAGCTATGGGAGGTGAAATGTGCGTCAGACAAATTAGACTGATTGACACACTTAGTTAATACTGCCGAGAACTGCGTTCTAGTTACCGGCGAACCATCAGCGTGACAAAATAGAGGGCCCTTTGAACGAGGCCTGATTGACACAAATTCAAAAAGAGCGTTAACAGGGCATAAATCATCAGTTTCTCTAGGTATTTTCAGAAGAACAGGAGTCCCTCTTTGATTTGTTTTAAAATGACGCAATTTAATAACTGCATATTCTTTTTGACCTACAAATGTCAAATCCGATAAACTGAGCACATTTTCAGCTTGCATGCCGGATGACGTAACCAATTCGCTGACCCGAAACAAACCATAATAGGCCAAGGTAAAAAGTGACTCGAATAACTTGTTTTCGTAAATATTATAACACACGCTCGGTAGTGAATCACACACCGAAACCAATGTGCGTATTGTTAATGGTGCCCGACAATCGTTAGTTATACGATTTCTGCGACAACCTTCTAATAATTTGTTGACCATAAAAACATTATTTATGTTCATAAAAACCATATAATTTATGGTAATAATTCAGGCCAGCGATATAAGTTGTAATAGTTTTTGGCGAATGGCCTTTCTCAAAACAAAATGCCATAAACAAAATCACGTGATTAATTGGAATAGGCCATTGACTTAGCATTTTGAATGATAGTCTAAATTTCTCGAACATATTGACGCTAGTTCGGTAAGTTGATAAAGAGTTTGATGCTAGTCCCGATTGTAGCAGTTGTACAACTCTAGACTGAATGCGTTCCATAGAAACTCTGGAACCTGGCAAGGGGTGGGGTCCGCTTCCGGTGCCAACTCCCTGAATCGAGATAGCTGAAACCGAGACAAGCATCACAAATATTCATTTTGACAGCCAGGGAGATGACTAGCCTTAATTTAAAAATGTTGAGTCTTAAACAGCCGTAATGCTAAAATTCTGACAAGACACATGACTGCCTCTGATTTTGACGTTAAACTTATTGAGTAAGTATATGTACAACTGCAAAATTATCACAATTAAATTTTTATTTTTTCTGTTCACTAATTCCTCGCCCCAAATGAATAATGCGACTAAATGGGAAAGAGTTCTAGAACAGTAATATCCGTGGTGATACCCTAATTCATGCCACCACGTTGGCCATCTTGCATTGCACCAATGACCCTTGAAAGTAAAGACCAAAAACCTAAACCTATACCCCCGGCACTATCTGAAAATAACTGCACATCCTCATTTGAGACCCAAAATCTGTCATGAAAAACGGAAATACCGTTAAATGATTCTAAGAAAACTAGCCACATAGACAAATCCAATTTTATTTCTTTTTTTATTCTAATTCGATGATGAGATTTAGTAAGCCCACATATTGAATTAATTAAGCGGCGAATAAATGGCCGACCAATAGCTATGGCACGACAGCAAAAATTTAAAGATCCAATTAAAGATTGTATCTCTTTTAATGTTGACTTTTTATGAGATAAGATATTCTTTTATTTTTTCAACAACCTCGGTTATTTTAGTCGTGGGTATCCTCACAACCATTTTGCTTGAATCTAACTCGAGG
This sequence comes from Ruditapes philippinarum, assembly GCF_026571515.1. Lineage (NCBI taxonomy): Eukaryota > Metazoa > Mollusca > Bivalvia > Venerida > Veneridae > Ruditapes > Ruditapes philippinarum. The sequence continues at coordinate 140,361 of NW_026852020.1, forward strand.
CCGAGGAAAAACGAGGCTCTCCGTGGGCCCCTCGGTCTTATCTTCGGCTAGGGGTACCCCTAACTCCGACATTGTTCCTCTAAATATTTGTAATGCCCTATTGCAAGAGTCCATCGACGTATCACCTCCCAAAAAATCATCTAAATAGTGAATTAATTTGCCTGATTCAAAATTAAATGTAATGCAAAATTCTAAGAATCTTGAAAATCTTTCGAAGGTTATACAGCTTACAGATGCTCCAAACGGAAGTGCCTTATCGAAATAAAAACTTATCATATTATAACGAAAACCAAGCAACTCAAAAATCTGAAGGTTTAATAGGGATCAGACGGTAAGCACTTTTATATATCGGATTTAAATAGTTTGCAGTGCTGACCTAGATCTTGAATCATTTTGATTGCCATATCGAAACTGGTGTATTGAACCGTGCACAAGGCCGGATCAATATAATCATTGATTGATTCGCCCGGCGGATATGACAGATGATGAATCATTCTGAACTCCCCGGGGGTTTTCTTCGGGACCAGACCAATCGGGGATACAATTAAGTTTGGTAGTGGACGCTCATTGAATGGTCCAGCTACCCGGCCAGCTATAATTTCTTTATTAATTTGACTGTTAATTATTTCAGGATTTAACAGAGTAGAACGCAGATTATTGGAATCACGTGCAACACGGGGACCGGAATACTGTAGTGGAAAGCCATTCTTAAAACCATCATATAAAAACTCTGCTTCAATTTTATTATAAAATTGTAAATAATATTGCATGGCCGAAAGTTTAATTGGTGATTTCGCAATATTATAAATATCTGGATTTGACTGTTTTTTCTGATGTACAACAATGATTAATCGATTTACTTGTTTGACTGCCCTCTATTGTAACCTCTCCCTTTTGAATGGGACTGAGACCCCTTCCTCGAAAATTACGTTGAAAAGCTGGTGTACGACTTTTCTGTGTATAAACCAACTGAATTTGAAGAGAAACAGTTTATCTCAGGATGGGGCGCATTACACTTCGCGCATAAGTGGGGAAATTTGCAGTTTTGCCACGTGCATCTACCATTATTAAAATCAAGACACGTGTACTTAAATTTTGAAACGTTTTGGGCTTGATCTGGCTGTCTAAACTTGCATACACCGCCACCATAGGTCATTGTTGATTTTAGACCATGGTGAAGGTGTAATAGCCTGGCGTAAGCGAAACTGCTCATCATAAGTTTTTCCAGGCTGACCCGCCTTGTCGCATAGCGCATTCTCTTATATTGTACATATAATGTAGCAGTTCATAAACTTTTTCTGAAATGATTTGACAGGTATATATGGAGGCATATATGATGAATGCGTTTGTCCATTTTTTCGATATCATAAATTTTTGATCTTTAAACTCCCTTTTTGGGGCCGAAACCCCAATTGTAACTCAATTTAAAACCCTAACAATTTCCGGCCCCTAAAAAAATTTGGGATAGGGGTCAATTTTCACCCTTAAGGGAAACCAAAATTTAAAGTACTCGCCCCTAAAAGATTTGCTGTTTGGAAAAGTAGGGGTATTTAGCCCCTAAGTCACGTTTTGGTTAAAAGGCGAACAAGGGTTTTGGGCCCAAAATTTAACTTTTAAAAAATTTCCCGGGCCCAGAATGAAAATTTCATTATTTCTGGTTGGTCGGACCCCCGAAAAAGATCTTATTTACACGTGTTTTTGGGAAATCTTATTTGAAATTAAAACCCGATCACTCAAAAATTTGCTCGGGAAATCGAAAAAAACATTTGGGCCTTTCCCGTTCAGTCTCTAAAAAAGCCTGGAAATTTCCAAACCCTGTCGTCCAATTCGTCGGCTTGGCGCTTCTGACCCCTCGGTTGTCTGGCATCGACGCGCGGGTTATCCTGCACGTGCTCTTGACTCTGCTGGGGCTGGGCGCTACCACAATCATCTACTGCTCTACCTGCACGACGTGGAGTTGAATTTTGCTGACATTCGACGGTCCCTCGTGCATTTCTCTGCAAACGACGCTCCCCTAGAGGAATTTCAGGTACTGAAGCTGCCTGTCCTCTCTCGCTGCGTCGCATGGCCATTTCTCTTCTCGAAGGTTGAATCCTTCGGCGTGTACGACCTCGTGGCATCCCGTCCCTAGATTTGCCACTACTTGCCAGCTATTTCCACTGAAAAGGGTGGCATTAAGTGTAAAAAAGGTGGCATTAACTGGAAAATGACAAAATTCCACTCTTTTTCCACTGTAGTGGCAAAATTGCCACCAAATGCCACTATCCTTTGGTGGCATTTAGGTGGCATTGAGTGGAAATTTGAACATAGACTTTTTTATGGTGGCAAAAGGGTGGAAATTGGTGAAAAATGAAACTTAGTTTATTTTCAAGGTGGAAAATGAGTGGCTTTTTAGTGGAAAAGTGAAACTCTAACTATTTCTGGGTGGCAAAATAGTGGAAAAAAACTTAGAAAATTTTGTGAATAACTTTTAGTCGAAAAGGGAAACTCTTAACTATTTTCTGGGTTGTATAAAAATTGGTGGAAAAAACTGAGAAATCTAATAATTGTGCATTGCAGGGTTTAAGATTTATTTAAGTCAAAGCTCCAAACTGAAATAAATCTGTTTATAGTTTGTACTCTACCAAAGCATCAAGTGAACTTTTTATCAAAAATATAATTTATTGAAGTTGAACAGTTAGAAAATTTTATCAGAAACTCATATTTCTTAAACATACTAGAATGCCATGAACACAATTCTGATACAAAGTCACTGCCTCACAGTAACGGTATGATAATTCCAGCTGTAAAGTAGCAGGAAAAGACACAGAAATTGGACGTAAAATCACTTTTCCAGGCGTTAAACACATATAATTATGATCAGGAAAAATTAGAAAAGTATGGGGTTACTTAACTTCCCATTTTTTATGGCAGTACTTTTCTTTAGGGATGTAAAATTTGACTTTCAAGTCAAAATGTTTATGTTCCATTCTATGCTTGTAAAATAAAATATATGTCTTTTAAAGTGTACTTTGTTCTTTAGTTATAATCTGTACATTAATTAAATAGTTGAAATGTTCTTCTATGCCCAGAAAATGCATATCTCTGCATAAAGTTTGTTGCTTCTTCTATGATATTTAATGTCAATCTTGAATAAAGTTTGACTTTTGTCTTTTCTTCTAATTGACATAATAAATTGTCTCTTCAATATTACTTTAAACTGATATCTGGTGAGTACTAACACTTTTCATGTAATGCTAACAATAATTAAAGTGAAAAATGCAAAGGGCAATAACTCCAAAAGTATGCAAAGAGTTATGGTTCTTAAACACAGCACATTACTCAAAAAGATCTATATCTGTGAAGTTTCAAATTAATATCTCCAGTACTTTTTAAGCTTAATGATCAAGACAAAAATTAAGCATAGAGAAGTAAAAAATGGCAATAAACCCCAAATCATGCAATAAAAAGTTATGGTTCCTTGGCATTGTAACTTCTCATAAATGAGATTTAGTTATGTGTGGAGTTTAAAATTATTGTCTCTAACATCTTTTGTGCTATGCTTTCAGAGGCTTTAAATCTATTGTAAAAAATTAATGTGTGAAAAGTAAATAAGTCATAATGTCTGATAAATTTCTTACAATCAGGATAAGTAAATACTAGCTAGTAAATACTGCATCCTCTAAGATTTAACAACACAGCATACATCTCAGATCTGATAAAACTACTGCCCTCTTATCTAGTAATCTATGAATGGGGGGTTAATAGTTTACTCATGCTGACCAGAATGTTCCATTTGATTATTTTGGGAGAGGCAACATTTATACATGTTTTTATGTAGAATTTGTCTTAAAATAGCATGCTAAATTATCTTTCAAAAGCTTATTTCTACTCAATCTATTTAGGTATTAGATATAGTTATACATTCAAATGAATGTAAAAAATAAAATGATGGGTGCTATGGTTTTTGGAAAATCCCTCACAATTTAAAATTATAATGGACTGTCCATGCAGTTACACCGTTGTAAAGTTTGAATTCAAAGGAATTGAGGTCAGTTAAAGCTTGCAAACACAAAGGAAATTATTGATATTGTAGCAATTCTGGAGATATTTTGTTTAAAATGTAAGGGTGCATATTTTTGATTTCTCAAAGAAAACATTTAAAGTCTTATTAGTGTGGTAAATAGAAATGAGAAGTTTTAACTGAAGTGTGAATGTGTAGACAAGAAGATAAACAGCAGAATCATTCCCAGTCAAAGTTTCAGGTAAACAACTTTTACATACAATAATTATTGTTATTTATGCAGAAACTGTTTAGTTTTTTGACAGTAAAAATATGAAGTGGTATTGTATAAAATTGTGTTTTATATTTGTTTTGTTTGTAAATTGACTAAAAAGAAAGCTGCATGTACAATGTACTTATAAAGAATGTAGGAAGATCTTCATCATTTCTTAAATACAATATGTTAAAAATTTTAAGTTTGAGAAAAAAATTATAGGAATTAATCAGTAAGTACAATATCATTATGTACAATATTACATCAATCAAACTATAGATAACCTGAGGTACCTATTACTACAACTTTCATGCTATAAACAATTTTCCTTGTGTGTCACATGTGGAGCAGATTAACAGTAACTGATTTATTAGTAAGTTTCATTCCTTCATTGTTGTAATTCAGCTTTCATGGTGCAGTAGATAATTATATAACCATAACTAGACAGTCTAGAGTAACATGCTATTAGGAGAATGACAGTTCATAACAGAATCAGCATTAAATAAGAATTATTATTTTGCAGACACAAAGCAATGAGGAGCAGCCTGGAGCAACACATTTGATCTTCAGTGGCTTTACAAAGGTATCTTGTTAATTCAAAGTTATTTTAGAATTAATAGGAAAGAAGAGTCACAGTACCCAATAAGACACTTTTCAGTTCTTGATAAATATAGCTATTAGTCACTATTTACAAACCTACTTTAATTCAAACTCTTTATGACACTTTAATTTGCATTTACATTTTGTTTTACAAATTTTAGAGTTTTTGTACATTTTAGCTTGAAAATTTTATCAAATATTTATCCTGATGAAGGTTCGTTAAGAACTGAAACTGGAAGATTATTAATTACTCAACCTGCACTGGTGTTGATGTGTTGTATTTCTTTTTCTTTCTTATTTTAAAATTTTAGAGTTGTATACATATACCAAGGTCTTAAGTGATTCATTTTCTGTCTTTACATATTAGATATTGATAATCATTAATTTTTCTGTCTTTACTTATTTGATATTGTTAATCATATTTTAGGACCATGGCAGAACTGAAGCCATATGCCTCAAAAGAGAAAGGTACAGCAAAGCTCTTCAGAATGCTATTCAATATAGAAGAGATTAAAGGACGCTCATTGTTTGGTATGAGGAAAGGGAACAGAGAGTCTGACGCCAGACCTTCTTGTGCAGACAAGGCAAAACTTAAGTTCTTGGAAGGTAACTAATGAACTGAATGAAAATATCATTTTTGATTCTGCGTATATTTTCTGCCTTGGAGTAAATAAGAAAAGTCTGATTCTTCCACGTCTGCAGTGCTGTTTTTTAAAGTGTTTTAATCATATCTATGCACTCAAATTGAATATAGAAATATCCAATAGTCATATAAATGTAAGCTTATGTTTTTAATTATTGTATTAATCATTCATAATTTTTTTTGTTTTAGATTGTGCGCTCGAAAAGTTGCCGACAACCTAAAGGACTGAACTCAAACCGTCCAGGAATAGCAAGATAAACTGAAGAAAATCAATGGACTAATGTTTTGCTTTTTTTTGAGACAATATATAATTTCATATGGAAACATTAAAAAGGATTATTTTTAAAATTTGTTTGTTTCCAATTTAGGGTACAGGGTGACTTTCAAGCAGTTTCCAGCTATTGCCACCCACAAGGTGGAAAATTTCTGAAAGGGTGAAAATAGGTGGCATTTAGTGGAAACTGAATTTGCCACTATCTGGTGGCAAAATGGTGGAAAAGTGTCTAAATACTCCACCAATTTTCCACCTTATGGTGGCAAAAGGTGGAAATAAGTGGCATTTGGTGGGAAAATAAGTTTGCCACTCAATGGTGGCATAATGGTGGAAATTTTGTCTAAATACTCCACCAATTTTCCACCATTATGGTGGCAATAAGTGGAAACAAGTGGCATCTAGTGGAAAATGAGTTTGCCACCCTAAGGTGGCATAATGGTGGCATTATGGTGAAAGTTTGTCTAAATACTCCACCAATTTTCCACTCATTGGTGGCATTTAGTGTAAAAAAGGTGGAATTAACTGGAAAATTATATAACATCAGATCTGCTCAAATTTTTCACCATTTTCATGATTTGGGTGGCGTTTTGGTGGCGTTTTGGTGGCATTATTGGTGGAAAATTGTCTAAATACTCCACCATTGAAAAGGGTGGCATTTTAGTGGCAAATCTAGGGACGGGATGGCTAATAAATTTCAGCTTACTCTAATTGAGTGTGTTAATGCTTCGTCGTCAAACAAAAACTGAGAAAGTTGCACGAGAAACTCGGGCTTTTATATTATTAACAGCTAACTCTTTAAACCCGGCTCTATATAGAAATGATATGATAAACACGGTAACCAGTGTAATGTAAACAATCTATAGATAATGACCGAGGTTTGCCGATTGCCACGTAATGATAGCTTTACACAAGGTAGCAGACGATTATTTCTCTAAAATAAATGGGATTATTTTAATTCTAAAATAATCTTTATTATTATTCATTAATGCAACAAATTTATTAAGTGAAGGCCAATATGTATAATAAAGCCCTTGTCTTATGTGAAATAGTTACAATGCAATTTTACCTAAAGGGTATACCGGTAACTAGGTGATGAGTTAACAAAAAAAATGACAGCTGATCAATTTCATTAAAAAAAATAAAGAAGATAAATATAAAGTGTAACATTATACCTTTCTTAAATAATGGGGAATTCTCTCCACAAATACTGATTAATGAAGACTGTTTAATAATTTGTTTGCATTGTACACAGTAATGTATTTTTAGTAGGGCCATACTTTTTGAACTAATAAATTTGATCTTAAATGACATCTATATTTGCAGATATGCAGAGATTGTCTTTAATGGCCCATTAACCCTAATACTGCTATCTTTTTAAAAAAAAATCAAAAAATGTTTTTATTTTTGATGTCCTTTTATAGTTTCCAAAAAGTTCTTATTGGTGATACCATCTTTTGTTTCTTTTGCGCTTTGGTGATTAGTACAGTTACTTAATTAGTACCTTGTATGGAAGTATGGAAGTGAAAATATCACATTGTTTATATTTTGTTACCTTTATCATAAATCATTTTACATTCAATGATACTCTTTTGGTGATGAGTATTCCACATGAAATAAATCCAATATTACAACATTTTAAACTCATTTTTGCACTTTTGAGGGAAATGAAAAATTTACAAATTTATAAGGCCTTTAAATAAAACTGTATAATAATATGCTTAACATGGACAGTTACTTTTTTTTACTATCTTTCTTAAATTCCATTGGTAGAATTTCAAATTCCTGTGAACTAGATAGCTTACTTTTATCTTATTTTATCTTTTTTCTATACATATTAGATTTTTATCCTATTATAAAGGATATAATGCAAAGTGGGGCACCTGAGGTCATCCTTCACAAGTAAAGCTGGAGAGACGCCATGTGACCTTCACTGTGTCAGTGCAACATAAAACTCAAAATACAAAAAAAAAACGAAAGAATACTTCAATTATATTATTCTGGCACGTCAGATTTGTGTGCATGTCTGTAATTAGATTAACCGTTGCTGGTGTCCATGATGTTTGTTTATTTCAAATTTGTCTGCACTGTTTGTCATTCAGTCTGTACATATTTTGAAATTTAGCCCAAAAAAAGTTAAATGGGTTTCTCAAGATTGAAAGATAAACACAATTCTATTTAAGATAAATTAGCATGGAGGGGTTAATATAATGACTTCTATAAATTACACTTAGTACAAATGTACTTAAAATATGATGATTTAATCTCTATATGAATAATGGATGACTAAAACTTAATATGAATAATGGACGACTAAATCTTTATATGAATAATGGATATGAATAATGGACGACTAAGTACAAATGTACTTAAAATATGATGACTTAATCTCCATATGAATAATGGATGACTAAAACTTTATATGAATAATGGATGACTTAATCTTTATATATATAATGGGCGACTTAATCTTTTTATGAATAATGGTTGACTTAATCTTTATATGAATAATGGATGACTTAATCTTTATATGAATAATGTATTACTTAACCCATTACCCCATGAACTTTTTTGTGAAAAATGGCTGTTTTCATTGAAAAGTCTCCCATTACAAGTTCAAGTTGCTATAAAACTATAAAAACTGCTTCAATACTAATAAAACTTGGCACAAATGTTGACTGGACCATTGCCTTTGTAACAACATGCTCAGTCTGAAATTTCCTGTTTCCATGGCAACTAGGGGATATCTCAAAATTGCCAAAAATCACTATTTTGCGTTGATTTTTTCCATCAAAATTGATTTCAAAGTTCTGCCACTTCTCAATGGATCGAAATAGAGTCAAAGGCTTTTCAGCATTGGTTACACGTTACCTTATGATTGACCTGGGGCCAATTTTAGCCTCCCACAAGTCCAAAATTTTCTTGGCGATGAGGGGGACTCCGCCCCCCCTTCAAACCCCGAAACAGAAGGGGGTACATCCCCCTTCTGGCAACCCCCTGATGTATCTTTTGGATGGGGGGCCGCGCCGAAAAAGTGTTCAATTTTTTAAACAACATTTCTCAAACAAAAACAAGTGTTTGGGGCCTAAATAAGGCATTCTTTCACCATTTGAGAAAGCAAAAAGGGGGGGGGGGTGAAAAAGGCGTAGAAAGGCGTATATATCTGGTAATGGGTTAAACTTGATATGAATAACGGATGACTGAATCTTTATATGAATTTTTAATCTTTATATGAATAATGGATGACTTAATCTTTATATGAATAATGGATGACTTAATCTTAATTTGAATAATGGATGAATTAATCTCTACATGAATAATGGATAACTTAAACTTTATGTGAATAATGGATGACTTAAACTTCATACAAATAATGGATGAGAATAATGGATAACTTAAACTTTATATACATAATGAGAAGAGGTGGTTTTGAAGCCTGGTGTTGCTAAAAAATGATATCATCTGAGGATAGCTGAAATTATCTTTCCTGCTTCAGCACCATATGACCTAATTGTGTAGGTGGGTTGTAAAATCATAACAAACAATACAAAAAAAAGTTTAACCCTGCCCACTCTAAATGTCTTAAATGGACTTGTCCATCTTTTAATCAAAGCAGTTAAACCAATTATCATTTTTAGCGGATATTGTAAAATTTGTACTGACGGAATAAGTTACAGTGCAGATCATGAAGGACAGCACCGAATTGTGCCGGTCGATGTTGTAGAATCTTTTGCCGCCATAAGGCTTGGAATTAAATAGGAAAATGTCGTAATATTAGTTTTTGAATAAATGAGGCACCACCATATTTAAATATCTGTTTCCTAAATAAATAAATAATGTCATTTAATTATGTCCCATATATTACCAATGAATGTTTTTGTTATTTCAGGACGTTACCGGTTCCTCGTAAGGGTACTTGCTCTAGCAGTTTGTACATGGCCTGGTTGGACACTTTAACACGAGATATGCCGCCCATTCTTCTTCTCCGTGGTAACCAACAAAGTGTGCTGACGTTCTACAGTTAAAAATAGAAAAATTGGGTTTCTGTTCAATTTACTAAAAATAGAAACAGTGACTCGTTCAACCACTAAAAATAGAGTGGTGTACTGTTCAACCTTTCAACCACTAAAAATGAAGTTGTGTTCTGTTCAATCACTCAAAACAAAACAGTGTTCTGTTAAACAGCTAAATAAATCAGTGTTTATAGCTACATGTAAAGCTAAATAATATTGGTGTCATTTTCAAGTGGGATAGTGTTCTACCTAACAGTGAAACAGATTAACATTGCTAAAATAGAACCATGAAACTGAAAAGACCCCCAAAAAATACCATTTGTAATATAAGCCTGCCTTCTTATTATTCATCAGAGGACAAGATATATGAGCCACGCCATGACAAAACCAATGTAATGCGTTTGCGACCAGCATGCATCCAGACCAGCCTGTGCATCCGCGCAGTCTGATCAGGATCCATGCTGTTCGCTATCAGTTTCTCTACTTGTTATAGGGTTGGTAAGCAAACAACCTGGGTCCTGATCAGACTGTGCGGATGCTCAAGGCTGGTCTGAATCCATGATGGTCGCAAACGCATTACGTTGGTTTTGTCATGGCGCAGCTCAATTATATGATATGATGTAAAACATAGTGTACGATATCATGTGATATGATGTGCAGAAATGAGACATTATATATGATATAGGGCATTATCATTGAATATATGACATGGTGTAAGATAAAATATGATATCATATAATAGAAAATGTTATATGATACAGTAGGAGTGGACAAATCTGATATCATATAATATAGGACACAGGTGTATGCTATATATCATGGTGTAAGATATCATTTTTTTTCAAAATATGTGTTATTGTATATGGACTTATTAAAAATGGCATGAAAGCAGAAATGCAGCGTAGAAGGATATATGTAATGTTTAAACATGTATAGGTTTAAACTGTTTGAAACATGATATTAGGCAATATTTATAATTTATGACAAGTCCTTTTGAAACATTTTAATATTTATAAATTACGATCTAAGTGTTGTAAACATTACTTAACTTAAAGGTTTTGAAGTTATTGAAAGGCAGAAGAGATAGATTTTTTATTTTGAAAAAATTCATGTAAATTTAAGTAAATTGATGTAAATTAGTAATAGCATCATTCTCAAAATCTTCTATTGACATTTATTTCAACATGATAGGACTGTAAATATTTTGTCAGAAAAATGTATTGTGTAAAATTTCAGATCCTTTACTCACTCCATATATTTTTTTAGAATAATCTTTTTTAATTGTGCAAAAAAGACACAAAAATGAAAAGCATATAATCATATTGTCACCTAAGTGCAGTAACAGCTTAACTCTTATTAAATTATATTAAGGAGTTAGCTCATTACTACACTAATGTGATGATCTTTAAAACAAAAGTTAAGCTAAAAGTGGATTACAAATTGCTGTCCGGGACATAACTCAACATGTACAAGAGATATCAACTTCAAACATTGTAGGTAGCTACATCTGAATGAGTTGTGCAGTATATAAGAACCGTAACCCTCCCTTCCCTAATTTTGGAGTTATTGCCCTTTGTTCAATTTTACACCAGGGCATAACTTGAGAAATATAAAATGTACCAAATTGAAACTTTGTAGGTAGATATATCTTACTGAGTACAAGTGCAGTGCATGAATACCGTAACCCTCCCTTCCCTAATTTTGGAGTTATTGCCCTTTGTTCAATTTTACACCAGGGCATAACTTGAGAAATATAAAATGTATCAATTTGAAATGTTGTAGGTATATATATATCACTGAGTACAAGTGCAGTGCATAAGAACTGTTACCCTCCCATCCGTAATTTTGGAGTTTAATTGCCCTTTATCATTTTATTAATGTGAACTTTGTCTGGGATGTAACTTGAGAATTATAAAAAATATCAACTTAAAACTTTGTAGGTAGATAGATCTCACTGAGTAGAAGTGCATTGAATAAGAACTGTAACTCTCCCATCCCAAATTTTGGAGTAATAGCCCTTGCAAGTACATAACTTTACAACTATAAAATGTCAACATTGAAAATGTAAGGTACATTTTGATGTTTCATTATCACTTTTTAATGCATTCATTAAATCAATATTGAATTATAATTGTCCTAACTTCCTTTCCTAACTTTGTCCAAACTATAAAAGGTATCAAAACTTGAAACTTTGTAGGTAGATACATCTGAATAAGTAAAAGTGCCATGCACAAGAACTGTAACCCTCCCTTCCCTAATTTTGGAGTTATTGCCCTTTGTTCATTTTTACACAAGGAAATTACTTGAGAACTATAAAAGGTATCATCTTGAAACTTTGTAGGTAGATACACCTGAATACATAGAAGTGCAGTGCAGAAAAACCATAACAAAAAATAAAATAAACAATTGAAAAAAATCTATAAACAACTGCATTCTCCCTATGTGCAAAATTATTAACTAAAAAGCATGGTTTCTGACAAGCGCTTCTGGTAGGGGGGAGAGGAGGACTTGGCATTTGTGACAAACTCTAGTTTTCTCTGCTCTTTCACAAAAATAAGGTAAAAAATTTTAATAAACATGAACATTTAGCCAATCCTGTTTTGTTTATTTAAACTTAAAAGTGGTATAATAAAAGAGTTTTATCTTAAAAAATATCTTCATAACTTAACGCTAAGTTTGTGCAAGAAGGAAGTAAACAATTCAAATGGTTTCAAATTATTTTCAAAATCAATGCATGTGTGTTTTATCTCTTGTTTGTAAAGCGTAGGCACTGAATACATTGTTTTTCAAAATGTGCAAAGTGTTATGATATAATTAAGGGCAAAATACCCTGTGTCTTAATTTACATGTTTGAACTGAACTTTTTAGTTTTAGCAGACCTTGGTTGGGTTAAAGTTAATTGCTCGAATAGATTTTTGTAATCTGTTTGGTGGGAGTCAAAGGTGTTGATAGTCAATGCTTTTGTAATGTTTAAAGAATTTGTTTGTTTGTTTTTTGTTTCTTTTATATTAAGATTGATTCTGAAATTATTGTTAATTTATCTTATACATGTATTTCCATGTTGTTTGCACTTGAACCTCCTTATAAAGACCTAGTTAAGTCATACTTGCAATAAAGACCAGTGTAAATCAAACCTGAATTGAAAGACCAGTGTATTTAACGTGGTAAAACATGTGGATAAAGGACATTAGAGGGTTTGTAGAGGTAAACTTGCATATAAACACTAGTACAAGTCAAACCTTCATATAAAGACCAGCAGAGGACTCGGTAAAAACAAACTTGCATGTTAACACTAGTACACATCAAACCTTAATGTACCTTAATATAAAGGCCAAAAAAAGCGCTTAGTATAGACATTGAATTTAAGTTATTGTCAATAATGATTTAAGTTTGATTATTTTGGAAAGTAAATTATTGATAGTGATTAAAAGTGTGGTTTCAAAGAAATGGAACTACTCAAAAAAATGATTGGTATCTTTTGGTCAGTTAATTGTTTATAGTGATTAAAACGGCCTTCAGTTTTTCTAAAAGTTAAATATTTTATTCTTTACATAAATGGTTTCATATAATGGTCAAATAAACAGAATTAAGGTGGAAAATAAAGTTTGCTGTCCTTGAATTACATAAACAATAAAGAAATCCATCGATCCCTCGATACCTCTAATCTACCGATCTACTCTAAAATATGTAAATTAGTAAAGCTGACACGATCTTCTATTTTTAGTAACAAACATCACTGACACGTTAATAAACAGTTCTCGGGACGCCGTTTTGAAGAAGGCTAATTAATAACCAAAGATGTGATGCACTTTTTCAAGATAAAATTTTTTAAATACTTATATTTAAACAACACAGAATTTGTTTTTTTTCCAACAAAAAATAAAAGATGAAGGCCGCTTTAAGTGTGATAGTTGAAAAATTAAATTTTTTTTTATGATGAATAAGTGTGATGATGCAGATAGTTGCAAATGTGTAAAAATGAAAAAGGTTAAAATGCTTTAGAAATAGTGAGCTTTATTTGTGCTGTTATAATTTTTGTTTGTACAGAATGATATATACTATAAATATTTCACACCAAAACTATTTTTGATACCATATTGTTGATATAATGTAAAAAATAGAATTGTAAATAAGGTGACGGGGGTTGTAGACATGTGTAAGTTATTCAACATGCTATGTTAGAATAATTATATAAGCAATTAAGTTGTAAGTACATGTATGAATAAAAACTTGTGAAGAAGTTGTTTGATGGAAAAATGATAACTACATGTATGGAAGTTGTTTACTATGAAAATGATAACTACATGCATGGAAGTTGTTCATTGTAAAAATGATTATTACTTTTTGTTAGCTGTTAACTGTTTAATAAATAACTCCTTGTTTGGAAGTTGTTTACTGTCATATTAATAACTACTTTTGTTTACTGTAAAAATGATGACTTCTTGTGTGGAAGTTGTTAAGGGTAAAAATGATAACCAACCACATGCATGGAAGTTGTTTACTGCCATTGAAAAATGATACAATGTATATGCTTTTCAATTTATAAAATCTTGTTTGTAAGTTGTTCACTGCAAAAATGATAACTATAAGAAGTTATTTTGCTTCATGAAAATATAATTTCTTGTGAGGAAGTTGCCTGGTGTTGATTTTTTATATATACAATGAAGGTTAGTGATATAATAACTGTAAATGAGAGGACAATTAACAGATTTATACCAGTATTTTACAAAAAAAACAGCGTGAATCTCAGTTACCTTAATATACTCAAATTTTGGTGTTGGAATTTTGGTCTCTGCTTTGCAAGTATCTTAAGTCCCATCTGGGTTTCGAACCCACAAATATTAGTGGCAAATGGTTCTAAGTTGCTGATTGTTGACCTCTCAGCCAAAGAGGCCTTTCATGATAACTATAAGATTCACCTTTATAATTTAACTAATGCTTAAAGGGACTCCACTATGCGGTATTTTCTTTTGACATCGCAGGACTGGAAATAATATTTTGAGATTTATGCTCCATTTGATGTAGGTCTAGACCAATAATGTGTGTTCAGAATTTAATATCATTTGCTTAATCTATTTTTCCAGAATGGTTAATCTTCTTGTGAAAAATGATCTAAAATTGGAAAGCGTTGCAATGGTTTACACTCAAATTGCACTTAGAATTTATTTACATGATAATATGATTTCAATTTATTTTTGAGTATATTTTTTATTTATCTTTTGCAATTCTTTTGTTTAAAGTGTCCCCACCTGTTCTATGTAAGAAATTAAGATTTTATGATTTTAGGCTTTTGGACCTCAGTAGAGTTCCTTTAATGATATACAACTTCACATTACAGAATGTTTTATTAATTAAACCATCATAGCATATTGGAAAGTAGAATTTATGTTTTTGCACTAAAATGGCCCATGAATTCAGTTTCCACAAAAAAAAATCGTATAATTTGGTATTCATATTTGAATTGTAAAAAAATATTTTTCATAACCAATCATCCAGTGTCATATACTATAGAACAATGTCACCTGATCAAAGGATAGAGGTCAGAGTCAACTATTTAAGTATTATATTAAATTTCAATATGCATTTAAGTTTAATGGAATAAGCAGTTTTTTGTTGTTGTTTTTTTTTTTACAAATAAAAATGGGCATTAGTGTTCAAAATTGTTCAAATGTGTATTGAAGTCTTTATTTTTTGTTATTTCAAAAAAGGAACAATTTCCCTTTTATGTTCAGTATTGTGGTGCATTTACCAAATGGGTTGGTGTTAGACATGTATCTTAGCCCTTTCTAAGTTCATTATTGTGCAACTTTTATCATATTAAGTATTGACAAGGAACAAATCCGTCACTGAAAGTTCAATAATTGTGCAATCTTACCTATCAGTGTGTATTTCCATAAAGAACAATTTAATTACTGAGCAATTCAACCAAATAATGCACATCTTAAAAGGAACAATTTCCCTTTCTAAGTTCATTACTGTGCAATATCACCAAATAATGCACACTTTAAAGGACAATTTCCCTTTCTAAGTTCATTACCGTGCAATATAATCAAATAATGCACAACTTAAAAGAACAATTTACATTTCTTAGTTTATTACTGTGCAGTGTAACCAAATAATGCACAACTTTAAAGGAACAATTTCCCTCTTAGTTCAGTTCAGTACTGTGCAATATAACCAAATTTAGTTTTGTGAAGTTCAAAACTGTGCAATCTTACCAAAACTACTTGGGGACAACATTGTAGAAACATTTTCCTTACTTTTTAACAGTTTAAATCTGGGGAATAAAGTCAAAATGCTACTTAACAGTAACAGTTTCTCCTACTTGGTTCAATACTCT
The DNA here is from genome assembly GCF_026571515.1 of Ruditapes philippinarum. Taxonomy (NCBI): domain Eukaryota; kingdom Metazoa; phylum Mollusca; class Bivalvia; order Venerida; family Veneridae; genus Ruditapes; species Ruditapes philippinarum. The sequence continues at coordinate 156,484 of NW_026852020.1, forward strand.
GGAACAAAGTTTCAGGAACAATTTCCCTTACTTTGTTCAATACTACATATTAACAGGAACAATTTCTGTTTCTTGGTTCAATACTACATATTAATAGGAACAATTTCCCTTACTTGTTTCAATACTACATATTAATAGGAACAATTTCCTTTACTTGTTTCAATACTACATATTACATTACCAGGAACAATTTCACTGACTTTGTTCAATACCACATATTAACAGAAACAATTTCCCTTACTTGGTTCAATACTACATATTAATAGGAACAATTTCCCTTACTTTGTTTAATACTACATTTTAATAGGAACAATTTCCTGTACAATGGTTTCCATTGCTTGGTTCAATATTACATATTAACAGGACCAATTGCCTTTACTTGGCTCCATTCTGAGAAACAAAGTTAAATAGTACCTAAAGGAACAATGTCCCTAGCTAAGTTCAATACTACATATTAAGGGGAACAATTTCCTTTTCTTGGTTCAATACTTCATAATGGGAACAATTTCCTTGACTGCGTTCATCATTGCTTGGAGAATCAGGGAGGAACTATGTTTTAGCTTCATGACAAACTGAAGAAACAAGACAAATGTTTTACATGCAATTTGTTTGTTCTAAAAATTTTAGGTTTTGGAATGATACCCCAGAACAATTATTTGACTTTACACAAATATTAAACATGACAAATATTTTAATTGTATTGTTTATGACAGCAGTTTGTTTGGATAGAAGATGTATATCATAATTAAATAGGAAAGTGGTTAGTTAAGTTGATAAGTCGATTAATATTGTTAAAGAATCTCGTATCATTAAGAACCTTAAGACATTGAAGGTCATATTTTGTTATTTGCATATTAAAGGGATAGAGAAAGTTTGCAGTTGTTGTTGTTGTTTTTAATTCAAAAAGGATAAAATAAGAAACCATATTGTGACATATTGTGAAAAGATTAATGACTGCAGTCATTAGTCCTATCTGTTCATTAATCCTTTCTGTTTATTAACCCTTTCTTGTTCATTAATCCTTTCTTGTTCATTAATGCTTTCTTGTTCATTAATGCTTTCTGGTCATTAGTCTTTTCTGTTCATTAATCCTTTCTGTTCATTAATCCTTTCTGTTCATTAATTTCTGGTCATTAATCTTTTCTTGTTCATTAATCCTTTCTGTTCATAAATCCTTTCTTGTTCATTTATACTTCTTGTTCATTAATCCTTTCTGTTCATTAATCCTGTCTTGTTCATTAATCATTTCTGTTCATTTATCCTTTCTTGTTCATTAATCCTTTCTGTTCATTAATCCTTTCTTGTTCATTAATCCTTTCTGTTCATTAATCCTTTCTGGTCATTAATCCTTTCTGTTCATTTATCCTTTCTTGTTCATTAATCCTTTCTGTTCATTTATCCTTTCTGTTCACTAATCTTTTCTGTTCATTAATCCTTTCTGTTCATTAATCCTTTCTAGTCATTTATCCTTTTTGGTCCTTAATGTTTTCATTGCCTTTAATTTGTTTTCAGTTTCATAAACTGTATTCCATTTCATCTTCTTAGATTACACATTTAATCATCATTATTGATTAATGCAATTCGAGGGCTTAGAGCGAAACTAGCCTATCTTTATATAGAAATAGAAGCAGATAGACTAGTTTCGCTCTAAACCCTCGAATTATAAAAAAAAATGCTTCAAATATATTGTATTGTTTAATTTTGATGATTGTTAAAGTTCAATAAATAGTGTTACATTGTTACAATATACTTTTATTTTTCTTTTAATGTGAACCATACCGTTTGAAGTTTGCAAACAGTTTTTTTTTCAGTATATGGATACATGTGATAGTGTATTAATGTAAATTTTTTATCATAAAACTAAACACCTCCCCCCCCCCACCCCCCAAGATTAAAAACATGCAACCATCTCCCTATGTCATTTTTGAACTGTTTTCTTAAAGGCCCATTATGTCTTAGAAATGCTTTTATTTTTATTTCGAAATGTAGTATATTTGTATAAATTCCAAAAAGTTTCTTATTGGCTAGTTACTTTAACCATTCTTTCTTTCTGGCAAATAGTACAGTAATAGTGATTTGATGTTTTGTATTCAAGTCAAAATAATACTTTGTTTACATTTGGCTACTTTTAGAACAAATAACTTCACATTTAACATTACTTTCTTCAGGTAACAAACAACTAGCATCTAATACTGATATTTCTACATGTAGCATGCTCTAATATTGATATTTGAATATAATGGAACTCATGATTGCTTTTTCTAAAGAAGTAAACATTTCTGAGGCATGATATGACTTTAAAGGCCCATTATGCCCACAGATGCTATTATTTTTATTTCTCAACAGCTTTGTTTTATTAATGTCGTGTTAAAATTTCCAGAAAGTAACTCTTTTTTTTAAGCAATTTGTACAAACATTTTGATTTAGTAATTTGTATAGAAGTAAAAATATTACTTTTTTACATTTTGCTACTTTTATGACAAATACTGTTTATATTTAGTGCTATTTCCTTGAAGTGGTAAGCATCTTACATGCTCTTTATCCATCATTTAAACGTAATAAAATTTGCCCTTTCTAAAGAAGTAAAGATTTATTTGTTAATTAGGCATAATGTGCTTTTAAATAAAAGGTAATGATGTTGACATATATGACATTATCACAATAGTTTATATACATAGCTGTTGTCTATAATGTTGTTAAACTGTAAAGGAAGTTTTTTATTGTTTAAGGATCATATGTAACACTCTGAAGTCCTTGTTTGTTACATTAAAAGCAAATAAAGGATATATTTCTCTATTGGTGTTTTATCTATTTTTTAAAGCCCCAAAGAGGTTCTTATAGTCGTTGGCATATATTATGCTGTTTAATAAACACTGCTGAAAACTGTTTACAAACTATTGCTATATGGCTGAAATACTGTTTACTAAACACAGCTATATGGCTGAATTACTGTCTACTAAACACTGCTATATGGCTGAAATACTGTTGACAAACTAATACTATATGGCTGAATATTGTTTACAAACTAATGTTTTATGGCTGAAATACTGTTTACAAACTAATGCTATATGGCTGAAATACTGTTTTACTGAACACTGCTATGTGACTGAAAACTGTTTACAAACTATTGCTATATGGCTGAAATACTGTCTACTTAACAGTGCTATATGACTGAAGTACTGTCCACTGAACGATGCTATATGGCTGAATATTGTTTACAAACTAATGCTATATTGCTGAAATGCTGTTTACTGAACACTACTATATGGCTGAAATACTGTTAACTGAGTACTGTTATATGGCTGAAGTACTGTCTACTAACCAATACTATATGGCTGAAATACTGTACTTAAAACTGCTATATGGCTAAATACTGTTCACAAAGGCTGAAATACTGTTAACTGAACCCTGCTATATGGCTGATGCTGTTTATTGAACACTGCTATGTGACTGAAATACTGTTTACAAACTATTGCTATATGGCTGAAAAACCGTTTATTGAACACTGTTTTATGAAGTACTGTTTACAAACTATTGCTATATGGCTAAAATATTTTCTTTTCACAATTGCACGGCTAATTTATTGTGTACTAAAAACTGCTTTGTGGCCAAAGTATTGTTTACTTAACATCGCTGTATGGCTGAAATACTGTTAACTTCGAATGCTGCTGTTTAGTTGTTATACTGTTTACAAAATATTGGTTCTTAAACAGCAATATAGTCGCGATAACACTGCAGTAAGTCTGAAATACTGTTTACACTCCCCCCAAAATGGTGATAATCGTGTACAAACTTTGGTAGGGCATAAGCCAGAGTCGCTTTGGTTCGAACACTGTTTGACAATGATTTATTTCATGTATGGAAGTTTTAGCTTTAAAGGAAAATTAGTAGATTTACTCGTACAGGCTTGTGCTTTTGCATGAATATTGCAACATTGCAAATCGATCATTGCTCCATCTCCCGCTTAAATGATTAAAATATTAAATAATTAAAATTAATCGATCACTAGTGAAAGAGTGTTTAAAACGTTTATAAATTATTTCAAAGAATAGAACATATCGTACATGAATATAATTGAGCCGTGTCATGACAAAACCAACATAATGGGTTTGCCAAGCCTGGATCCAGACCAGACCAGCATGCGCATCCGCGCAGTCTGATCAGGATCCATGCTGTTCGCTTACAGACTCTATAACAAGTAATGGAACTGATAGCAAACAGCATGGATCCTGATCAGACTGTGCGGATGCGCACGCTGGTCTGGATCCATGCTGTTCGCAAACCTATTATGTTGGTTTTGTCGTGGCGCGGCTCATATCATATCGTTCAACTGTCACACTATCCAGGTCACCATATACATGTATTTTACATGTATATAATGTTTTGAAAGCCAGGATTAACACGATTAGTCTTGTATTTTCATTAGGTCAGACACACAATTAAAATTAAGTATATCCATTGACCAGGTCAAAACTGTTATAAAAATATTAGGTTTCGATTTCGAGCATTTTTGAATTGTTAAATGTAATATCGATAAATCTGTAAACCGAAGTACTACCTTTGTATACAAATGCATTATCAATCATTGTTACAATTGGACAGTAAGATTAAACGTATTATCAATTAAAAAATCCACTAGACGACACATGGGGTTATTTCACAATTTATAATACCACTAAAAGATATCCGGTCAATGAATGTTACAATATTACTAAAAGCATGATATTAAACGAAATGAAAACAAAAATTCTGTGCTTGTTGACCTATCTGTTAAAGGAAACGAACTCCAATGACGTCCAAAAGCCCTAAAATATAAAACTTGAACTTCTTACATAAGATTAGCAGTGGCGCTTAACACAGAAAGATATATTTGCAAATGATTATTAATAAATATGCTTAGAAAAAAATTGAAAATTGAAAATCGTATTTTTTTGTGCTATTCTTAGCCTTATTTGAGTGAAAACGTTGCAACGTTTTTCAATTTTGGGTCAATTTTCACATTGAGAATAAATAGTCTGAAAAACAGATAAAGCAAAAGACACTGGTCTATACATACATGTACGTTAATTTGAACATTATTTTCTCGAAAAAATATTCCAGTCCCTTCATGTAAAAAAACCAACAAAAAACAAAAACAAACAAACAAGACAAAAAAGCGACCTCAGTGTAGGCCCTTTAATAGTTTAATCAAATTACTCGCTGTCTTGTTTGAATGTTGAATTTCCTGGCCTCACGGTTATAAAACTTATTTTAGTCTTGTCTTAAATCTCAGAATTTTCATTGGTTAGTGTAAATTCTGTGAAAGTTTCTAACCAATCAAATAACAGAGATCTGAGTTTTCATTGGTTATTGTACATTCTGTGAAAGTTTCTGACCAATCAAATAACAAAGATCTGAGTTTTCATTGGTTATTGTTCATTCTGTGAAAGTTTCTGACCAATCAAATAACAAAGATCTGAGTTTGAGCTCGGAGAATTTCTTTATAACCTCGAACCCTGGTCAAGTTGGTGAAAGGGCGCGTGTGAGGTAGCTTGCAACTGCCACTTCCGCCAATAAACTGGTGGACACAATCAAGCTTGCCGTTTAGGGGCGTTTTTTAAGGTTTCCGTATTTTCCACTTTCTTGAATCTTCAGCAAATTTTATATACACTGTACATGTTTGGTGAGTGAGATTAAAGAAAAATATTTTAGCCTTTTAGCCTTAGTGCTGTTGTAATTATAAACATAAAAAAACTCTGTAAGTACATCCACAGGATTCTGTTACTGTTTACATATATTTTTTTACATGTTAACACACATTTTTTAAGTGTTATGACATATCAAACAAAATGATCTTGATTTCAAATTAAAATTTATTTAAGGGAACATTTTTATTCAATAAATATTTGCAGTTCATTATAAGGACCCTTGATTTTCAGTATTATGTAAGCATAAAAGACGAAGATGCTTTTAACTGCATATCATATGAACTAATCTCTAAATCAAATCAAATCAAATAATCTCGAAACCAAATAGTATAGACCATATCAGAAAAGCTAAACAAATTAGAATAAAAAACGGCAGTTCAATAAACGCATTACCATTGTTTATATTGCGTATCGTATTTTATGAGGCTTAATATTTGACATTTGCACATAGATTAAGTAAATGTCATTACTATAATCAAATATTGAAAATTTAATAACTGAATAAGTCGCGCCATTCCATTGTTTTGTAAACAATCGGTAAGTACAGGGTATATATTTAGCCTTCTCTTATTTGCAAAATGATTATATCTATAAATCACGTTACACATTTAAATTCGGCAGGGTATTGTGCAATAGTCAGCAAATTCCACTGCAAAATTTATATCAAACAATAATACATTGCCCTTTATGTAATAGAACAAAGCATCGAAACACTAGACTATTAAGAGAGTGGTACGAGATACAAGAATTGAGGGCCCGCCTTATCAACGTTCGTACGCCTTTTTCATTTAAGTCAAAGAGAATGTCAGTCGGAACGTCCTCGGCTATTATTTATAATAACCTCGGAAGCAATGTTCGAACATACATTATCTTGATATACAGTTATATAACCAACATTTTTCGATTGATATGCTTCCTTTACCTTTTTATATAATATGCAAAGTTTTAATAAAATAAATAGACATTTTTTACGACGCCTATACGTCTACATGTATATATGAAATTTTAATTATGCATATTTAAACTTAATGTCTATTGAAAATGAAATATCAAAGTGAAACATGATTTTATTTTGTTATATTTGATTAAGTGGTACAGTTTAGATGGTATAAACATATCCACAATGACAACTGAATGTTCATGACTACCGCGTTTATGCTCCATTATATTTTCATTTTGAGATTATTGATAAGGCTGTCAGGTTTTCAATAATATCATAATTATATTCAGGATAACAAGAAACCAATTTTCTAACATGCTTTATGCGTTTTCCTTTATTTTTTTTTTAAAACATGGTCACGTGAATTAAGTGCATGAAATTGGCATCAAGCAAGTCGTTATAAAATTATGCATTATAAAAATCAAAGTCAAAACATAATGGTGGCTTGACATTCTGATGTAATAAAACGACACCATGCTTTGTGTTAAATCATTTGATTTAAGTTTCAATAATTTTGTAATTTAATATTATTACAGAATTTGTATTTCGATATTATCAGATATAAATAGCTCGACCTTTAGCTTATTGAAAAAAGAATTATTGATGATAAAAATGCACGAAATGGAACATTTCATTTGAAGTGCAAAATCAAGTACATGACAAATCGTGACGCCCGTTCACGAGCGCTGGTGTTTCATATTTATTTATCAATCTAATATTTCAACGGCCAATAATTTCCTGCATACCACAGTCGTTATGACAAAAATACTACTGCATTGAACTGGGAACAAGTGAATTTACATAGTAATATAACACTTTTTCATTTGTTCATTGTTCGCTTCATATTTTAAACCTGCCTTAAAAAGTCCAAAGCGATTCGTATTCACTCTGAAATTTAAAAAAAAAATCAAGTATCAAAATAAACTATTACTCTGGTAATCATATAGTCAATGTGATCCTAGTGACCATCCTCCATTACTCTGGTTACTTGATCCTATTGACCATCCTCCATTACTAAAGTTACTTGATCCTATTGACCATCCTCCATTACTTCGGTTACTTAATCCTATTGAGCATCCTCCCTTACTCTAGTTACTTGATCCTATTGACCATCCTCCATTACTCTGGTTACTTCATCCTATTGACCATTCTACATTACTCCGGTTACTTGATTCTATCGTCCATCCTCCATTACTCCGGTTACTTAATCCTATCGTCCATCCTCCATTACTCTGGTTACTTAATCCTATCGACCATTCTCCATTACTCTGGTTACTTAATCCTATCGACCATCATCCATTACTCCGGTTACTTCATCCTATCGACCATCCTCCTTAACTCCAGTTACTTCCATCATATTGACCCACTCCATTACTCCGGTTACTTGAATCCTATTGTCCATCCTCCATTACCTCCGGGTTATTTTCATCATATTGACCATCCACCATTACTCTGGTTACTTAATCCTATTGACCATCCTCAGTTACTCCGGTTATTTCATCATATCGACCATCATCCATTACTCCGGTTACTTGATCCTATTGACCATCCACCATTACTCCGGTTATTTCATCATATTGACCATCCTCCCTTACATCGGTTTCTTGATCCTATTGACCATCCCCAATTACTCCGGTTACTAAATCATATCGACAATCCTCCATTATTCCGGTTAATTTATCCTAATGACCATTCTCCATTTCTCTGGTTACTTAATCCTATTGACCATCCTCCATTACTCTGGTTACTTAATCCTATTGACCATCCTCCATTACTCCGGTTGTTTCATACTATTGACCATCCTCCATTACTCTGGTTACTTAATCCTATTGACCATTCTCTATTACTTTGGTTACTTAATCCTATTGACAATCCTCCATTACTCTGGTTACATAATCCTATCGACCATTCTCCATTACTCTGGTTACTTAATCCTATCGACCATCATCCATTACTCCGGTTACTTCATCTTATCGACAATCCTCCATTACTCCGGTTACTTGATCTTATTGACCATCCTCCATTACTCTAGTTACTTGAACCTATTGACCATCCTCCATTACTTCGGTTACTTAATCCTATTGAGCATCCCCAATTACTCCGGTTACTTAATCCTATCGACAATCCTCCATTATTCCGGTTAATCTATCCTAATGACCATTCTCCATTTCTCTGGTTACTTAATCCTATTGACCATCCTCCATAACTCTGGTTACTTAATCCTATTGACCATCCTCCATTACTCCGGTTAATTTATCCTAATGACCATTCTCTATTTCTCTGGTTACTTAATCCTATTGACCATCCTCCATTACTCTGGTTACTTAATCCTATTGACCATCCTCCATTACTCTGGTTACTTAATCCTATTGACCGTCCTCCATTTCCTATTGACCATCCTCCATTACTCTGGTTACTTAATCCTATTGACCATCCTCCATTACTCCGGTTACTTAATCCTATTGACCATCCTCCATTACTCCGGTTACTTCATCCTATTGACCATCCTCCATTACTCTGGTTACTTGATCCTATTGACCATCCTCCATTACTCTGGTTACTTAATCCTATTGACCATCCTCCATTACTCTGGTTACTTAATCCTATTGACCATCCTCCATTACTCCGGTTGTTTCATACTATTGACCATCCTCCATTTCTCTGGTTATTTAATCCTATTGACCATCCTCTATTACTCCGGTTGTTTCATACTATTGACCATCCTCCATTACTCTGGTTACTTAATCCTATTGACCATTCTCTATTACTTTGGTTACTTAATCCTATGGCCATCCTCCATTACTCTGGTTACATAATCCTATTTACCATCATCCATTACTCTTGTTACTTTATCCTATCGACCATCCTCCATTAAATCTGGTTACATAATCCTATTTACCATCATCCATTACTGCGGTTACTTCATCCTCATGATCATTTTCCATTACTCTGGTTAGTTCATGCTGGTGAGGGTAGCGGGGTAAAATGTGTTTTAAATCAAGACTTTAAACGCTTAACCTTGAGTTTTAAGTGGAAATGTCATTCTTTTAAACTAGACAATACCATTCATCTGTTTTAGGGAAGTTTCAATTATTCATGCTGATGAAATAAAATAATAAAATAGAATATTAATAGAGATTATTTAGCCTTTGTTATACCAGTACAGAGCCCGGCTTAAGGTCCCCGATCTGTTGGTTCGCAATTTTTGAATTTTTGTATTTTTACTTCTTTCTTGGATTATTGAAAAGGTTTTCAGATTTCAATAATTTTATTATATCATATATAGCTAATAATTCTATCTGTGACAAATTTTGTGTCCTTGATTATTAAGATAAAAACACCTGCATTTGCATAAAAAGAAATACCGGTATATTGACTATTCATATTGTTTAAAAGAAATGCACAAAAATGTTTTGCTTTGTAAAAAGTCAAAAACAAGTTCGTAGTTAATTTGATAATACTACAAAACATGACCCTCGTTAGCGCAATAAGCTCGTCGCTTTATAATAGCACAGACAGTAATAATGTCAAGGCCGTACTACTGTACCCGAGGGAATCCACGTGTAATATTTTTTTTTCGAAATGACTCATTTACCCGCTTTTAAATTTTAACAAAATCGGGCTCCACTGTTGATACAAACGACTTTAATTATTTCGATATTAAAATCACTTAAACTTTGAATAAAATAGTTGTTTCATAATCCTGGAGAAGGCCGAATCCATTACACTAATTTGGCAGGTTAAAGGTTAAACTGAAATCGTCTTATTAACACACCATTTTTGGAGCGATCTTCAATTTAAGATCTATGAATTGAAAGAAATTGATTTTTATATAAACATAAATCATGCTAAAACTGTATTTATAAACGAGATTTAACGAGGAATAAAAAGTGACCAATTTGTCAATCCAAAAAAACAACAAATAAGCTGCTTTCACGGCATGATTGACATAAGCTCTAAATAATTAACGCCCGCATTTATTAAGAAACAAGTAGTTTTAAACTGTAGTCGGATCGGCGGCTTTCATTGTTTTTACCTTGATTTTTTTTTCGGAGAAAAAAACGCGTAACTTTTGCTACATCATGTTGTCCGTTGTCGCTCCCGTCAAGGAACTTTAACAGGGTTATTATTTTTATTATTTCTTAAAACTTGGACACGACAATCCTTTGGACAAAAACCTTCCAAGTTGACCAAAACATACTTGACCTTCATTCATAAACGACATTGACCTTCAAGGTTGAATGTTTAAATTTAGCTTGATTTTTGCCTAAAATTAACAATAACTTTGTTATTCTTGTTACTCGTGAATAGATGGGCTTCATACTACGTTCAGGACAAGGATTTAAAGAAGATCAATTAAATTTAACTTTGACCGATAAATGATTTACACATTATAGTTAGTATTGTAATTTCACAGGTTTTCGCTTTAACTAGCCACAGCAATTCTCAATCGCAACTTTTCGGCCCTTTCCGTAAGTCTTCGGATAACAGATAGTAGCCGAGGACGTTTGAAAAATCCTCTTGACACTGACTTTAATTTGACCTTGACACTAAATGTCAGTTTTAATGAATTTTGCTGTAATATGCCATTCCATTGATTTTCATTTATTAATTTGATTTATACTTGCACAACAGAATTCTTATAACAAAATAGCATGCTAAGTGAAGATATGACCTTGACCTATAAACCCCATTGACCATAAATGTCAAATTATTGAAACTGAAGGCGGGGAAAGCATGTACATGTCACAGGGTGAGAAAAATGTGCAGCCTGACCGGGACTCGAACCCGGGACCTTCGGAATACCGTACTGCGGCTCTACCGACTGAGCTATCCGGCCGCTTACACATCTTCTCCCCTAAATAGTGAACAGTTCTGAACCGTGACATACTCCCCTGCTATATTGAAATTCGTCCTCGAATTTCACAGAGTTACAGAGCAATGTAAATTAAACTCTGAGCTATATCAGTCACGTCCCCCGTTGGGCGCCAAATGTCACAGGGTGAGAAAAATGTGCAGCCTGACCGGGACTCGAACCCGGGACCTTCGGAATACCGTACTGCGGCTCTACCGACTGAGCTATCCGGCCGCTTACACATCTTCTCCCCTAAATAGTGAACAGTTCTGAACCGTGACATACACCCCTGCTATATTGAAATTCGTCCTCGAATTTCACAGAGTTACAGAGCAATGTAAATTAAACTCTGAGCTATATCAGTCACGGCCCCACGTTGGGCGCCAATTGTCGCAGTCCAAAAGATATGCAGGTTTCTGATGGACGCTGTGGGTTAAAGTACTTGGGACCTGGACAGAGGGTCTGTAAATACACAAATTATGCGTTTTCAAATAATTTTACTAGCATTCAAAAATCGCGGCTCTCGCCATCAAAATCTTTCAAAATAGTGCGCATGCGTAGTGTAGTTAATCAATGAAGTAGAAAGTTAGATAGAGAGGCCCGTAATGGTGGTTAGTATATGATCAATATGGGGATGAATGAAAAGTATGATGAAAATTAAAGCTATAGGACATTTAATAGGACAAACAATAACACATATAAACATGTACCGTACTACGTATATGAACCTGTGACATACATATAATGGCTTCATCTGAGGTGTACATATTTTGACGACAGGGAAAGCGTTGCATGTTTTGACTATGACTAAACACAGAACTAAAAAAGCCAATCAAAACATTCGGCTATCTGATTTGTACAATGTTCTTCTATTACATATAACAATACTTGCAAACTACAACTGCAATTTGATAACCTGCAAATTCTAAATCTAAATTCTAATTCGGGTAAAAACGAGGGAGCAGCAATTCATATTCTCATAACATCTATTTAGTTGTAGGTAAAAACAGTATTTGAAGCCGGACAGCGACATCATTGATCAGCAGGGTAAAAAAAGCACACAGTAACTTGAAAAAATCTCGCACACAACACCATCTTGATTTCGAGCACCGTTTCGGCTCTTCTTTTGCCCATACTCACTTTATTATCCCCACACACACTGACCCTGCACTTGTTAACTATTTTTCTCTCAAACACCTTTAAAAAATTAAACTACCTTCTATAATACCTACATTATTACCTAACGGAGTGTAATTTAGCGTGCTATAACTTCGAAAAGACTATAAAGTTGTATTTCCCGCGTATTACAAATTGTAAATACAACAAAAAACATATTTTAGACAATTTATAAGTGAAATGTGCAAATAAGCGATAGCACGGTACAAATTATCGTAAGAGAAAATCAAATCAAATAACAGAGAAATGAAAAGCAATAGAAACAAGTTGGTTGGATTAAGTGTGAGAACGTACTGTCTCATTATTAGAAGGAAATACGGTCCAGTGATAGTTTGTTTTGGATTTTTGAGCATGTGGTTCCTCCTCTACAGACATGTATTTCAGGGAAATCAAGGTAGGCATTAAAAGTCATGTTATCTTATTACTTTATTACAATTTTTTGCTGGTAATACACTAGTTTTAATGATAATCACTAGTTTAAGTAAACCATAAACCGCCTCCGTGGTCGAGGGGTTAGAGTCGACGGCTTCTAACCCAGTTACCTATCTGGCGTGGGTTCAATCCCCGGGAGTTGCTTTTGGTAGTCTAGCGCGGTAGAAGGTAGTCTAGTACTGGTGTAACTCTCCAGGAACGATGGTTTGGAAACTACCCGCCTATATGACTGAAATACTGTTGGGAAAAGGCGTAAATGAAACTAACAAACAAACAAACAAGTAAACAATAACATTAGCTTTGTTAACCCTTATCCTACATAAACTGAAAGTGATAAGCTGTGGCCACAGCTATAGAGCCAGGTCAGTCCGAACATATTCTTTACTGCTGCTTGACCAGATTTAGACTTTTTTTTACATTTTGATATCCCTAAAATTGAAAATGGACAGTTCCAAAAATAATAGCTTGACGGATCCATTTCATAAATTCAGCGGAATGAGTGACAATAATTAAAACTTTCAGTGCGGGAATTCAAAATAAAGAATATTTTAACGTAACAAAATTTAATTCAGAGTGTGGTCATGATATGTTAAAATTTGCACGTATATCATAGATAAAAAATAATTTGAAATTTATGCCCCACATTAACCAAACATTGATTAAAAAAATATTTTGAATAAATGACCAACATTAACCAAAAATGTATCTCATCGATTTAGAAAAAATAATCTAAAATTAAATGACCGGATTAACCAAACATGTATACCATTGATTAAAAAAAATATTTTGAATAAATGACTGACATTAACCTAAAATGTATTGCATCGATTAAAAAAAATCTAAATTTAAATGACCAACATTAACCGGTCATGTATATAATTTGATTAAAAAGATTATTTGAAATATCAAATGATCGATAAAAACTGATTGATTTTATTGTTTTAAGTTGCCTGACTTCTATGACGTATATAGACAATTTATTTCAATCCAATTAATGAGTAGGTCCTAGACATGGCATGTAAATTATATAATGAGCTAGATATTGACTAGATATAGATTTTTTTCTACAGTACTTTTATACTTTTACAATTGACAATTCTAAAGAACCATTTAAATATCTGATAATCAATTTTCCAAATATTACGTTTTTAGAGAGAGAAAAAAAAACGCAAATTACAAATAAACAAACAAACAAACGAACAAATAAAACCGTTTACACAGTTTGTCAGTATATCTATACCAATAAAACGACAGAACATATACAACATTGTAAAAGTATATGTATTAATAAAAAAGCTTTATCAGAATTTAACTAAGTGATTCTGATAAAGCTTTACGTGGTCTTTGATTATTTCCATGTGACCCTATTATATTTTTTTTTTTGATAAGATAAACAAAATTATAAGATTTTTTTTAAGATTCATTTCATTTCTTTGAAAACATTCAATTATTTTTTTTTTGCATTTCATTTTATAACACTTTTTACTAGCCAAGGGAGTGAATTCATTAATATTTGATGATTTTGTCCGACAAAGTGACCTTAGCTTTAATTTATTTAAAAACGAATATAATATAATCATAATAAAGGTGTAGCTGTATTCGTTTTTTCCATCGATACTTGGTGTTTATTTTATCATCATTATTATTATTATTATTTTTATTATTATTATTATTATTATTATTATTATTATTATTATCTCTTTTTCTTCAAAATATGACATCTAAACTTACAAACACATTACATATATATGTATATATATTCATTCATTTTTTTAATGAAATTATTTATATTAAAGTTTCAGTGCCCGACTGGGTTAAGACAGAAGATTATCCACCGTTTGAACCGGATGTGCACGAGGACTTTCCAACCGGTCCGGAGTTTGAGCCTCGAATTCCTCATATACTTCATCAAGCCTACGTCGACAATTACATACCAACAACATTTGCTTCAAACATCAATAATTTCCTTGAAAGAAATTCCGACTGGAAATATTTCTTATGGACAGAGCAATCATCCCGGAAGTTGATTATAAAAAAGTATCCCTCTCTGCTGGGTTCATTGACCTTGCAGATGAATTTTAAAGACCAAACTGAAATCCTTCGTTACGTTGTGCTCCATGAGTTTGGAGGCGTTTATGCTGAAATGCCTTTACAATGGTTACGGCCACTTCGTAAAATAACTTTCAAATATGCTTGTGTGATTACAACGTTACCTTTTGAAAGAGCATCTTTAGGGTACAAGAAACCTTACTTGTTGAATAATGAGTTGATATTTTGTAGAGCAAAACATCCGTTTTTAAAACAAATTATCGATAGATTACCATTGTACCAGCCAATGCTGGAAAATGAAGACTTTACTGGACCACATTTTGTGACAAGCCAGTTAATGATATATAATAAACAGAAATATTACAAACAACTATTTAGTTACACTAATTCTTCATATTTCTTTGCAAGCAAACTTCTCGATGCACACGAAGATACAGTGTTTGTTCCGAATTCTAATTACTTTTCTTTTAACTTAGAATCACTGTATGTTTTTTGCGATGATTTCATAAATCTTTCATTCATAGAGAAGAGAGGGTGTGTCGAACTGCAGAGAGGGCGTGGCTTTAATAAATTTGCATTTACTTATAATCGAGGGAAAAGACCAAGATACGAGTCAATTCTTAACTTCTTGTTTAGGGTTGAAATATCACATATAGCTGGTGAACACTTAATTATATATTGATGTTAAAAACGATTAAAACAGTTACAATTAAACATGTCATAAATACCCCTGTGTTGGTTTATAAATTTTATTCATTTAAATAAAAAAAATGTTTTAAAAATCAACGAATCAAAGTCATTAAATTATTGTCACATACTCACCTGTCAGAAAAAAGTTAACAAAATAAATTATTTTTTATTTATTTATTTATTTGTTTATTTCATTTCGTGTTTTTGTATTCTATTTTATATATTTATTTTTATTTTTTTATCTATTTTATTTATTTATTTACTTATTTGATATAATGTTATTTAATTTAGTTTAATTAATTAATTATTTTTTAAAGGGGTTATTTAAAGTTTTAAAGGGGCTCCACTGAGGTTTGTGTTTGACCTGAATTGATTTTTTTTTAGATTTGTGTACCATTTGACGTATATCTCGACCAATAACTTGTGAGCGAGGGAGCAAGCTTCCGGACCATTCCCTCAAACCGCGTGGTTTCAAACCCTTCAGGGGCTAGCCGTTGTTTCCTTGAGCAAGAAACTGTACATACATTGCTAAGTACTGGTTGGTTCCATGAACGGATTCGAGGGTGTTTCAATAAGCTTATAGTCTAAAGAAATCTAACTGAAACAAGATATGTTTGTAAAACATGTATGCCCCCTATCAGCAGTCAATTAGTCATGTGATAAGGTTATTATGCATGACTTCTGACCCTGAGTGAGAAAACAATTAATAAGGGTTTATCAAGTATCTACTGGTCATGACCTTAACCTTTGACCCCTTGACCCAAAACTCAATAGGGGTCATCTGCTGGTCACGACCAATCATCATACAAAGTTTGAAGTTCCTAGGCCAAAGTGTTTTTAGTTAATTGATCAGAAACCGTTTTTACCTACAAGGTCAATGTGACCTTGACCTTTGACCCCTTGACCCGAAAATCAATAGGTCATCTGCTGGTCATGACCAATCACCATACCAAGTTTGAAGTTCCTAGGCCTAAGGGTTCTTTAGTTATTGATCGGAAACCGTTTTAACAGACAAGGTCAGTGTGACCTTGACCTTTGACCCCAAAATCAATAGGGGTCATCTGCTGCTCATGACCAATCACCATGCCAAGTTTGAAGTTCCTAGGCCGAAGCGTTCTTTAGTTATTGATCAGAAACCGTTTTTCCTTACAATGTCAATGTGACCTTGACCTTTGACCCATTGATACCAAAATCAATAATGGTAATCTGCTGGTCATGACAAATCACCATACCAAGTTTAAAGTTCCTAGGCCTAAGCATTCTTAAGTTATTGATCAGAAACCGTTTTTACTTACAAGGTCAATGTGACCTTGACCTTTGACCCCTTGACCCCAAAATCAATAGGGGTCATCTGCTGGTCACGACCAATCATCATACAAAGTTTGAAGTTCCTAGGCCTAAGGGTTTTTAGTTAATTGATCGGAAACCGTTTTTACATACAAGGTCAATGTGACCTTGACCTTTGACCCCTTGACCCCAAAATCAATAGGGGTCATCTACTGATCATGACCAATCACCATATCAAGTTTGAAGTTCCTATGCCTAAGGGTTCTTTCATTATTGATCGGAAACCATTTAACCTACAAGGTCAATGTGACCTTGACCTTTGACCCCTTGACCCCAAAATCAATAAGGGTCATCTACTGATCATGACCAATCACCATACCAAGTTTGAAGTTCCTAGGCCTAAGGGTTCTTTAGTTATTGATCGGAAACTGTTTTCGCTTTCAAGGTCAATGTGACCTTGACCTTTAACCCCTTGATCCCAAAATCAATAGGGGTCATCTACTGATCATGACCAATCACCATACCAAGTTTAAAGTTCCTAGGCCTAAGGGTTCTTTAGTTATTGATTGGAAACCGTTTTCGCTTACAAGATCAATGTGACCTTGACCTTTGACCCCTTGATCCCAAAATCAATAGGGGTTATCTACTGATCATGACCAATCACCATACCAAGTTTGAAGAAGTTCCTAGGCCTAAGGGTTCTTTAGTTATTGATCGGAAACCGTTTTTGCTTACAAGGTCAATGTGACCTTGACCTTTGACCCCTTGACCCCAAAATCAATAGGGGTCATCTACTGATCATGACCAATCACCATACCAAGTTTGAAGTTCCTAGGCCTAAGGGTTCTTTAGTTATTGATCGGAAACCGTTTTTGCTTACAAGGTCAATGTGACCTTGACCTTTGAACCCTTGACCCCAAAATCAATAGGGGTCATCTACTGATCATGACCAATCACCATTCCAAGTTTGAAGTTCCTAGGCTTAAGGGTTCTTTAGTTATTGATCGGAAACCGTTTTTGCTTACAAGGTCAATGTGACCTTGACCTTTGACCCCAAAATCAATAGGGGTCATCTACTGGTCATGACCAATCACCATACCAAGTTTGAAGTTCCTAGGCCTAAGGGTTCTTTAGTTATCACTCGGAAACCATTTGGTCTACGGACCGACGGACCGACAAGTGCAAAGCAATATACCCCCTTTTCTTCAAAATGGGGGCATAATAAATTATTGAGAAGAATCGTTTTTATTTTCTAAGATGACTAAATTGAAAAGCGTTGTAATACTTCAACTCAAATCGGACTGAGAATCGGACACAAATTTAATTATGAGTATATTTCTTCATTATCCTATGTTTTTTTTCATTTCAAGTGTTCTACTTCATCTATGCTTTAATCTCCCTGACCTCAGTGGAGCTTCTTTAATATAAAGTTATCTGAAACAATAACTTCCTTAGATATGAAGTTATCTGAAACAATAACTTCCTTAGATCATGTAGATATACAGTTATCTGAGATATTAACCTCCTTAGATATACAGTTATCTTAGATAATATCCTTCTTAGATATACAGTTATCTGAGATATTAACCTCCTTAGATATACAGTTATCTGAGATATTAACCTCCTTAGATATACAGTTATCTGAGATATTTACCTCCTTAGATATACAGTTATCTGAAACAATTGCCTCCTTAGATATACAGTTATCTGAAAAAATAACCTCCTAAGATATACAGTTATCTGAAACAATAACCTCCTTAGATATACAGTTATCTGACATATTAACTTCCTTAGATATACAGTTATCTGAAACAATAACCTCCTTAGATCTACAGTTGTCTGAGATATTAACCTTTTTAGATATACAGTTATCTGAGATGATAACCTCCTTAGATATACAGTTTACTGAAACAATAACCTCCTTAGATATAATGTTATCTAAAACAAAAACTTCTTTAGATATACAGTATACAGTTTTCTGAAACAATAACCTCCTTAGATATACAGTTATCTGAAACAATAACCTCCTTAGATATACAGATATCTGAGGTATTAACTCCTTAGATATAATGTTATCTGAAACAATAACCTCATAAGATATACATTTTCCTGAAACAATAACCTCCTTACATATACAGTTATCTGAAACAATAACCTCCTAAGATAAACAGTTATCTGAAACAATAACCTCCTTAGATATACAGTTATCTGAAACAATAACCTCCTTAGATATACAGTTATCTGAGATATTAACCTCCTAAGATATACAGTTATCTGAAACAATAACCTCCTAAGATAAACAGTTATCTGAAACAATAACCTCCTTAGATATACAGTTATCTGAAACAATAACTTCCTTAGATATACAGTTATCTGATATATTAACCTCCTAAGATATACAGTTATCTGAGATATAAACCTCCTAAGATATACAGTTATCTGAAACAATAACCTCCTTAGATATACAGTTATCTAAAACAATAACCTCCTTAGATATACAGTTATCTGAGATATTAACTTCCTAAGATATACATTTATCTGAAACAATAACCTCCTTAGATATACAGTTATCTGAGATATAAACCTCCTTAGATATACAGTTATCTGAAACAATAACCTCCTTAGATATACAGTTATCTGAGATATTAACCTCATAAGATATACAGTTATCTGAAACAATATCCTCCTTACATACACAGTTATCTGAGATATTAACCTACCAAGATATACAGTTATCTGAAACAATAACCTCCTTAGATAAACAGTTATCTGAGATATTAACCTCCTTAGATATACAGTTATCTGAAACAATAACTTCCTTAGATATACAGTTATCTGAAACAATAACCTCCTTAGATATACAGTTATCTGAAACAATAACCTCCTTAGATATACAGTTATCTGAAACAATAACTTCCTTAGATCTACAGTTATCTGAAACAATAACCTCCTTAGATATACAGTTATCTTAAACAATAACCTCCTTAGATATACAGTTATCTGAGATATTAACTTCCTAAGATATACATTTATCTGAAACAATAACCTCCTTAGATATACAGTTATCTGAGATATAAACCTCCTTAGATATACAGTTATCTGAAACAATAACCTCCTTAGATATACAGTTATCTGAGATATTAACCTCATAAGATATACAGTTATCTGAAACAATATCCTCCTTACATACACAGTTATCTGAGATATTAACCTACCAAGATATACAGTTATCTGAAACAATAACCTCCTTAGATAAACAGTTATCTGAGATATTAACCTCCTTAGATATACAGTTATCTGAAACAATAACCTCCTTAGATATACAGTTATCTGAAACAATAACCTCCTTAGATATACAGTTATCTGAAACAATAACTTCCTTAGATATACAGTTATCTGAAACAATAGCCTCCTTAGATATACAGTTATCTGACACAATAACTTCCTTAGATATACAGTTATCTGAAACAATAACCTCCTTAGATATACAGTTATCTGAAACAATAACCTCCTTAGATATACAGTTATCTGAGATGATAACCTCCTTAGATATACAGTTATCTGAAATATTAACCTCCATAGATATACAGTTATCTGAAACAAAAACCTCCTTACATATACAGTTATCTGAAACAATAACCTCCTTAGATATACAGTTATCTGAGATATTAACCTCCTAAGATATACAGTTATCTGAAACAAAAACCTCCTTAGATATACAGTTATCTGAAACAAAAACCTCCTTAGATATACAGTTGTCTGAGATATTAACCTCCTAAGATAACCAGTTATCTGAGATGATAACCTCCTTAGATATACAGGTATCTGCGATATTAACCTCCTTAGATATACAGTTATCTGAGATATTAACCTTCTTAGATATACAGTTATCTGAAACAATAACCTCCTTAGATATACAGTTATCTGAAACAATAACTTCCTAAGATATACAGTTATCTGAGATATTAATCTCCTTAGATATACAGTTATCTGAGATATTAACCTCCTTAGACATACAAATATCTGAAACAATAACCTCCTTAAATTTAAAATTATCTGAGATATTAATTAACCTCCTTAGATATACAGTTATCTGAAACAATAACCTCCTTAGATATACAGTTATCTGAAACAATAACCTCCTTAGATATACAGTTATCTGAAAAAATAACCTCCTTAGATATACAGTTATCTGAAACAATAACCTCCTTAGATATACAGTTATCTGAAACAATAACCTCCTTAGATATACAGTTATCTGAAACAATAACTTCCTTAGATATACAGTTATCTGAAACAATAACATCCTTAGATATACAGTTATCTGACACAATAACCTCCTTAGATATACAGTTATCTGAAACAATAACCTCCTTAGATATACAGTTATCTGAAACAATAACCACCTTAGATATACAGTTATCTGAGATGATAACCTCCTTAGATATACAGTTATCTGAAATATTAACCTCCATAGATATACAGTTATCTGAAACAAAAACCTCCTTACATATACAGTTATCTGAAACAATAACCTCCTTAGATATACAGTTATCTGAAACAATAACTTCCTTAGATATACAGTTATCTGAAACAATAACCTCCTTAGATATACAGTTATCTGACACAATAACTTCCTTAGATATACAGTTATCTGAAACAATAACCTCCTTAGATATACAGTTATCTGAGATATTAACCTCCTAAGATATACAGTTATCTGAAACAATAACCTCCTTAGATATACAGTTATCTGAGATATTAACCTCCTAAGATAACCAGTTATCTGAGATGATAACCTCCTTAGATATACAGGTATCTGAGATATTAACCTCCTTAGATATACAGGTATCTGAGATATTAACCTTCTTAGATATACAGTTATCTGAAACAATTACCTCCTTAGATATATAGTTATCTGAAACAATAACTTCCTAAGATATACAGTTATCTGAGATATTAATCTCCTTAGATATACAGTTATCTGAGATATTAACCTCCTTAGACATACAAATATCTGAAACAATAACCTCCTTAGATTTAAAGTTATCTGAGAGATTAATTAACCTCCTTAGATATACAGTTATCTGAAACAATAACCTCCTTAGATATACAGTTATCTGAAAGAATAACCTCCTTAGATATACAGTTTTCTGAGACATTAATCTCCTTAGATAAACAGTTATCTGAGATATTAACCTCCTTAGACATACAGTTATCTGAAACAATAACCTTCTTAGATATACAGTTATCTGAAACAAAAACCTCCTTAGATATACAGTTATCTGAAACAATAACTTCCTAAGATATACAGTTATCTGAAACAATAACCTCCTAAGATATACAGTTATCTGAAACAATAACCTCCTTAGATATACAGTTATCTGAGATATTAACCTCCTAAGATATACAGTTATCTGAGATATTAACCTCCTAAGATATATAGTTATCTGATATATTAACTTCCTAAGACATACAGTTATCTGAGATATTAACCTCCTTAGATATACAGTTATCTGAGATATTAACCTCCTAAAATATACAGTTATCTGAGATATTAACCTCCTTAGATATACAGTTATCTTAGATATGAAACCTTTAAAATATTACAGTTATATGAGATAATAACCTCCTTAGATATACAGTTATCTGAGATAAGAAACCCTTAAAATATTACAGCTATATGAGATAATAACCTCCTTAGATATACAGTTATCTGAGTTATTAACCTCCTAAGATATACAGTTATCTGAAACAATAATCTCCTTAGATATACGGTTATCTGAGATATTAACCTCCTGAAATATACATTTATCTGAAACAATAACTTCCTTAGATATACAGTTATCTGAAACAATAACCTCCTTAGATATACAGTTATCTGAAACAATAACTTCCTTAGATATACAGTTATCTGAAACAATAACCTCCTTAGATATACAGTTATCTGAAACAATAACCTCCTAAGATATACAGTTATCTGAGATGATAAACTCCTTAGATATACAGTTATCTGAAATATTAATCTCCATAGATATACAGTTATCTGAAACAAAAACCTCCTTACATATACAGTTATCTGAAACAATAACCTCCTTAGATATACAGTTATCTGAGATATTAACCTCCATAGATATACAGTTATCTGAGATGATAACCTCCTTAGATATACAGTTATCTGAGATGATTACCTCCTTAGATATACAGGTATCTGAGATATTAACCTTCTTAGATATACAGTTATCTGAGATGAGAATCGCCTAAGATATACTGTTATCTGAGATATAAATATCCTTTGATATACAGTTATCTAAGAGATAAAAACCCCTTTAGGTATTACAGTTAAATGAGACAATAACCTTTGAAGATATTACAGTTATCTGAGATAATAATCTCCGTAGATAAAGAGTTATCTGACATGATAACTTCCTTAGATAGACAGTGATCTGAGATTTTAACCTCCTTTGATATACAGTTATCTGAGATAATAACCTCCTTAGATATACAGTTATCTGAGATATTTACCTCCTTAGATATACAGGTATCTGAGATTTTAACATCCTTTGATATACAGTTATCTGAGATAATAATCTCCGTAGATAAAGAGTTATCTGAGATGATGACCTTAGATATACAGTTATCTGAGATAATAACCTCCTTAGATATACAGTTATCTGAGATTATAATCTCCGTAGATAAAGAGTTATCTGAGATGATAACCTCCTTAGATATACAGTTATCTGAATTATTAACATCCTTTGATATACAGTTATCTGAGATAAAAACCTCTTTAGGTATTACAGTAAACTCAACTTATAACGAACTCATTGGGACATTCAAAATCTGTTCTTTATATACAGAGTTCTTTGTTAGCATATAGCGAATTAGTTCCTTGTATCAGGAGTTTTTATAGCAAACAGATTTATATATAACGAACTGATTGTTTACCATTGACCGCCATTTTGAAGAGCATTTGATTCAGAAATATTAGTCATTTATTCCTCTTTTAGACAAAATACCCGAGAGAGTGCTTTTTTTGGAATTTGAAAATCATTGCTATTTCAGTTTTAGTTTTACGCCCTATCTCAATTTCTCATAAAATATAATATTTTGTTTCTAAACTCTTTTCGTTTTCTTTCCTTGATTGAGAATAAACAGGATTTTTCGATTTTTCCTTCCTTTTATATTGAATACCTTCTATTATAATTTTAGGGTGACTTTCACTAATGTAAGATATAGATTTCTTTTCATTTAAATCAAGCGTACTTTGCAGTTTGCAATCGGTCATGCTTGCAAGCATGCGTGGTTATATTGAAAACCGATTATAAATTATCATGATTATTATACTCGAGCAAAACTATTGAAGAAAAGAAATAAATAACCGTTTTATCTTGGTGAAAAGAGCTCATGCTAAGAATATCCTAAATAGAAAACTATACAAATTCATTTTAATAGATGTATTGAAGTACATACAAAAATAAACGGTACATTCGGCCGAGTTTTACTCCGCGCCAATGAAAACGAAAGTTGAAAATGCGGGATATATTTACGGATAGCCAATATTTTGGAGTTCGTTATAAAAGTTTAATTTTCTGTACTTTAAACTAAATTGGGACTAAAAATGAGTTCCTTATAAGCGATAATTCCTTATAACCGTGTTCGCTATAACCATATATTTTTATATTTGATAAAGAAGGGCAAAATTCGGGCCAAAATAAATTGTTCCCTATAACCGGAAGTTCGCTATAACAGTGTTCGCTATAAGTGGAATTAACTGTATAGTTATCTATATAATAACCTCCTTAGATTAACAGTTATATGAGATAATAACCTCTTTAGATATACAGATATCTGAGGGATAATTACATTGTTGTACCTCCTTAGATATACAGTATCTAAGATAATGATCTCCTTTGATATACAGTTATATGAGATAATAACCTAAGAAATACAGTTATCTGACATAATAATCTTTTAAGATATACAGTTATCTAAGATTATAACCTCTTTAGATATACAATTATCTGAGATAATAAGCTCCTTTGATATAAAGTTAATGAGGTAATAAGCTCCTTTAATTTACAGTTATCTGAGATAATAAGCGCCTTAGATATATAGTTATCTGAGATAATGTGATCCTCAGATATACAGTTATCTAAGATAAAAATATCGTTTGGTGTACATTTACCCGAGATAATAAGATCCTTTGGTATACAGTAATCTGAGATAACAAGCTCCTTACATGCAGTTATCTAAGATTACATGTTCAGATATTCTTGCAATGGCAGTCTTGTAGACTGTAGTCTGTACTGCCATTTAAAGCGCTTGTCCCCCTGTCATTCAAGAGGCTAACAAGAAAAGTATCGATGCATGCCATCAAAGGGCGTCCAAGCAAGTGAAGATGAACTAGTAGACATCTGATGACCAGATATCTTTATCAACTACTCAATGATAAATTGGTTTTTACCAGAATTGTATATGATTTATGAATGGGATGACGAAAGACATTGTTCATCATGAACTTTGGTAGGCATGCTAGAGATTAGAATATTAATTTTTTTCCCACATGAACTTGAAATTCTATCAATATTAAGGATAATATCCAAAATATTCAGGTCTATAATATCCAAAATACATACCCCCTGTATGGTATAAGTTTATTTATACTATATAGGGGAGATTGTTGGATATTATCATTAATATTGGTTATTTGATAGAATTTCAAGTTCATGTGGTATTTTCTTTGGAACATACAAACTAGTAGTCAAAATGAGCAGTCTGTTAATTGATTTACTGGGAGGTCAATCTAATATTTCAATGAATTTCTCGTCTGTCCCATCAGGGTGTTTACATTCATATAAATAAACCCATAACAACACATGTTAAAAATGCATAGTTAAAATGTCACGTACAATATTAGGCAAACCAACATTCAACTTAAACTACCATAAAATTGCCTTCAAACAAAAAACTGAAGAATCACTGTCGATTTTAGCTTAAGAGACTTGAACAGCGGATAGGTTTTATAGTATACAAGTGCTAGACATGTTAACGGTCGCACAACGTCAAAATAAAAGCGACATTTAAAGTTAATAACTAGGACTATTTAAATATTCACTGTAAAATTGTCATAAAAGTGCCATAAAAAGACAACCGGAAAGAACCCACGGAAAAGACAATTTCAAAATGATTATACTATTATATAGCATTTCGTAAAAATGGCCCACTTAAATGTTTTCTATAGATTTATAAAGAGTGCAATTAATTGTTTGAATATGTTTGCATTTCATTTCTTGCAATATTCTCCGGTCCGTTATTTATTACCATAGCGCGACACGAATGACCGTTTCGTTAAACTAAAACTACTTCTATAAACAGATTTTCGAACTTTCACAATGTTAAGATCACCATTCTATGTATAGGTACGTACAGCAATAACATACATGATAACCCATTGTGTACTACAAAATGATTGATTAAAAAACCTAAGAGCGCGATTAATTGACGTATGAGATAATTTCATTGGAATATGTTTGCATTGCGAAATTCTCCAGTTCGCTATTCATTGTACATATCGCGACATTTCATTTTTGATAATCAAACACCCTCGTATCAGAATGATCGGTTATAATGACCGACGAAAAGGCGCGAGAAGTTGCAATTGTGCTTTCACAAAATCTGATTTCATTCCATATAGGGCGTCGCGCTTCGGCGCGGACGCCATTAATAACTTGACAGTAAAACCACAGAGGAGTTCTTGTCCTAGGCTGCGTATACAATGACCATGAGCACCTCCATGGCTCCTGAATTTACAAGTTTACATTGTTATGTCTAAGTTTGAACATGACGAAAAAGGTGCAAAACTCATCAATTCATCGCAAGGAAAAACTATGCCGGAGTAGTCAACTTACTGACTTTTAATCACCACTACGGCTGGAATAATTGAGGGACTGAACATACTGACTGCATAGCGAACAGTGTTGACCTGATCAGCGGCACAAATGGTCAGAGACTTCACAGCTCTTCCGGCGGTTCTTGGTTTCCACTGGTTGCATGGGTAGAATCTGTAGCCGCCAGGTGTCTTAAGTATAGCTAGTCCGCTATTGAAACAAATATATTCAAATTCGCGATGCAATGTACTTTATTATATGATCTAATTATAGCTCATTGGTCCAAACAGTAGTCAAATCATATGCACTGGCTGAATTGGAAAACAGATTGAGACTCATACTCAATGACCTTATATCGTAGAATGTTAATAACGCCTCGATCGATATCTCATCTGCCAGTGAACAACACATCATATTCAATGGCACACTAGTCAATAATTGCATAATATTAAAAATACTTGTTTTTCTTGCAATCTCATTCGATAGTCTTATATTTTCATCTAATAAGGAGGCAAACATGTGAATGTTTCGGACTACCTACTCTGCCGACCAACAAGAAGGTTGAAATTTGAAAATAGTCGATCAAATTCCTTAACTTTTTGACCTACTCTCCCGACAAATGAAAAGGGAAAAAAACTATCTGTCTCTATGTTTCTCTAAGTCTTAAACCTGGCTTTGTTTCCCTTGAGAGGCGAGATTTTGAAAGAGAAAACAAGTCTTAACCTTTTTACATCCGTTATCGTGTAGTTCAACAGGACGGCTTAAATTAAACATTTTGCTGATTCTTTGACACATTTTGTTTTTGTTTTATCCAATGTGAAGTCAATCATTATACTTTACGGGTTGTTCATTTTCGATAAATCTTCAGATTAAGTAACATACAGCACACTTTGATCAGAAGAGGGATGTGTCATTTAGGCCAAATGGAAAATGTTGAAATCAGAGACTTCATTAAGTAGTTCTGTAAGAAAGGGATGTCCCCCGAAGTCTTCATGAATACACTTGGGAAGGAGTCGCCTTCCTATAGCACTTTGAACAAGCAATTATCATAGTATTGCAAGCAATCCATAAGTCCCCTACCGGTAAGAGCCCAAGCAACATTCTGAAGGGCCATTGGCCATTCACTTATGTTTCTATTTTAAGTGAATTTGTTGAAAAAGTTCTTTAAAAGTGATCACAGTGAACAGACAGACAGACGGACTGAAGGACACTCTAAAGTTATTTTTTAAACATCCCTGTTATCAAAATATAACATTTTAAAAGCAAAATTTAAAAAAAAAGGAGATAACGATGTCATACATGATGTGAGTGTAACAAAGAACAATTAGTAATGAAGGTATGAATATTGAATATTTATTTTGAAATTGAAGTAAATGAAAGTTAAAAGAACAAATAGGAAAAATTAAAAGTTTAAGGAGGAGATAATTCTGGAAATATGGATGCTAGATTTATAAACCTTGTCATATTATAATGATGTGGGAGTTTGAAGAATATTCTATCATGATTGAAGAAGTTGGAGTAAAAATTACCAATTTCTCAAAAAAAAGTCTAAGTTCAAAAGGGGCATAATTCTGGAAATAGTCTTGCTAGAGTATTGAACACTCACAAATGTTGAGTGATAATAAGAAACATTTATATGAAGTTTGAAGTAGACACGTTCAGAAAAAAAGAAGAAGAAAACAATGTTTTTTTCATGAAAATTTTAAGTTCAAGGGAGGTAATTCTGATAAATTTTGTGCTAGAGTTGTAAACTTTGTCACATATGATGTGGTTGATGACTAGCAACTTATTTTTAAAGTTTGAAGAAAATACCTTAAGAAGTAAAGAACTTATAGTGAAAAAACTTAAAAACTAGAATCAGAAATCTTGAAATTCAGGCTATTTGTTGCCATAGCAACCAGAATTTTCAACACAGGAAGATAAGAAAAGGATGTGCATAATTTCCATACTGCCATCTACCCATATGTCAAGTTTCATAAAAATATTTTCAATACTTTTTGCGTTATCACTGGATCCAGGTTATGTGTAAAATCTGCCATATTTTCAGTCTATTTGTTGCCATAGCAACCAGAATTTTCAGCATAGGAAAAAAAGAAAAAGACGTGCATAATCTCCATACTGCCATCCATCCATATATCAAGTTTCATAAAAAAAAATTCAGTACTTTTTGCATTATCGCGGGATCCAGGTTATGTGTAAAATTTGCCATATTTTCAGTCTATTTGTTGCCATAGCAACCAGAATTTTCAACATAGGAAGAAAAGAAAAAGACGTGCATAATCTCCATACTGCCATCTATCCATATACCAAGTTTCATTAAAATATTTTCAGTACTTTTTGTGTTATCGCGGGATCCAGTTTTGTGGACGGACGGACTGACGGACGGACAGACGGACGGACAGACGGACGGACAGACGGACGGAGGGTAAACCTAAAGTCCCCTCCGGTAAACCGGTAGGGGACTAAAAATGGGCTGCTGAATTTAAAAGGGACCGAGAGAGCATTGGAGATGATGAGCAGCCTGGGCGGCCAAAAGAGGCCACCAACTATGAATCTGCCGAAGCTGTGCACAATGTGGTCATGTGCGACAGAAGGTGAGAGCTGCGAAACATTGCTAGGGAAGTGAGTTTAAGCTTTGGTTCAGTTCAGGCAGTTCTGACTGATGCCTATGGCATGTCAAAGGTTTCCGCTAGATGGGTCCCCAGACAGTTGACTGACGACCAGAAACGGTTCAGGCTTGACATTTCAAGATTATCTTTTGTCCCGCTACGAGGCTGAACCTGATCTTATCTACAGGATCGTAACTCAGGATGAAACATAGGTCCATCAATTCGATCCAGAAACCAAAAACCAGAGCATGCAGTGGAAGCACCTTGGCTCACCCACTCCGAAGAAATTCAAAAGGGTGCCATCAGCATAGAAGATGATGGCTTCAATATTTTGGAGATAGTAAGGGGATAATCATGATTGACTATTTTGGCAAGGTCGTACCATAAACGATACGTACTTTGCAGACGGAATGAGGTTTCTGTGTCAAGAAATCGCGCGTAAAAAGAGGCGCAAACTGACTCAATGCGTTCGTTCTGCTCCTGCACGACAATGCGCCTGCTCACACATCCCAAGTTGTGATGGCAGCTGTAATTGGCTGCGGCTTT
Organism: Ruditapes philippinarum; assembly: GCF_026571515.1. Classification (NCBI taxonomy): domain Eukaryota; kingdom Metazoa; phylum Mollusca; class Bivalvia; order Venerida; family Veneridae; genus Ruditapes; species Ruditapes philippinarum. The sequence goes on from NW_026852020.1 coordinate 186,645, forward strand.
GAAATACTGCCCCGTCCCCCATATTATCAGGACTTGGTCCCCTCTGCCTTCTTCCTGTTTCCTAAACTGAAAACCAAGCTTCATGGTAGACGTTTTGGAAGCAATAAAGGTGTCATGGAGGCGGTCAATGAGTTTTTTTGAGGACAAAAATAGAGAGTTTTATTTTGAATGGTTAAACAAGTTGGAGCACAGGATGGGCATAGTGCAATGATGTAGAGGGCAATTATATTATAAAGTAAGACCGTTAGTTTGGTCCGCTGACTACCGGAAGTACATCGGACCAAGAACTTTTTTATTAATCCTCGTAAGTAAACTTACTTTCCTAATTGAAAATATAAAACAAACGACATCGGGTAGTCGATTTATTTGATTTAAGTCTGAACGAGTAACTTGTTTGCAAATTTTCAATTTCAAGTTTGCAATCATTCCCTCACACTTCCTATTCCGGAATATTTTTTATAGTGAAAATTGACATCAAAATGTAAAGTATTTCAACGCTGTTCACTCAAGTAAGACTAAGAACTACTCTAACTATCGATTCTAAATAAATCTGAGTATACTTATTACTATCCTTTTGCACTTTTTTCAATGTTAATTGTTTCACTTGATGTATGTATCAATTTAAAATTTAATGTTTTAAAACTTTTCACCGCTGTGAAGTTCTTTCAAGGCGATATCGTTTACACTTACAATTATTCTTATACACAGTACAGCTAGTTAACTTATAATAATTATAAATTCTAAAGCCTCCAAAATTGCGCAAAATTGTTTATATTAAAATGTTAACTTTAACATAATCAGTAAACCAAAGCACGCGCATAGCGACGGTATTACGTAAAACTCGTTCATTAAAATGTTATTTGACACTCACAAGGTCTAAAGTTTTAAGTAAACTATGGCTTTGACAGGGTTGAATGCTGATCGCATCTCTTTTAAATATTTTTTGCTGCTCAATAATAATTTCATTGTGGAGAGACATATTTGCTGTTACATATGCTAACCCTTTTAGAATTGAAGATTAGATAACTATAATCATGGTTAAATGAGGCATGAACTTAAATATTAATCAAGTACAATTAATATCATACGATGCTTAGATAATTAATTCAAATGTCAAAATGTACAGTCATGCTTTAGTTCCATTTATAAATAAATGCAAAATAATTCGACACCTAAGTGCAGTTCAGGGTTAAACGTAATATCATTATTTTGGTATTTTTATTATGCCATCTAACCATATCTATATTTTATATTTAAATTTAAAATTCTATTTTTTTGTTTGGTCGTGTACAGTAGGAGCAATTGTAAAGACTGCAACTATTTTTCACGGACGTGCAACGGTTTGAGTATTTCAAGGATACAGATATTTGTTCAAATATTTGATCTGTAAGAGTTATTCAAGGGTTTGCTTTTGCTGCAAAATGGATGACTAGACTGAATTACTCCGGGAATTCATATCGAAACTACCCATCGCGCCTATGAATCTTTGATCTTTGAACATCGGTGCGCAGTAAGGTATAAGAGGGCTGATAAGACTTCATTATATCAAAAAAAAATTTTTTTTGGTATGTTGTTTATGTTTCAAAAAGGACATTGTATAACCTTTACACTTTTTTGATTTTATTTTTTTTGGTTTGTTTGTTTTTCAAAACAAAAAGCAATATTAAGAAATGAAGAGGGATAAAACTTTATTGGGAAATTTGACTCTTAGAAATTATAAACTTATCATGCGGAGGAATACTCAGACAAAAGTTGCGTTTGGATTCTTTTGTGCCTGTTTCATCATTAATTTATACGTTCTTCAAGAAGACAAAGGACGAGGTAAAACTTGCTTTCTAGCTTTTTTGTAAAAGGGGCATCAAATGTTATTATGTTATCTTGTGTGAATGATAATAAAATTAAATATAAAATTATGTATTAACTAACACACATTCAAAAAGAAAAATATAACCTTTCCCTGAAATAAAAAAAATGCACAAAATCATGACATTTTCATTCAGCGAAGCCAATGCTTGATCCTGGGTATTTCGAAATATCCGGTGGAGATGTCACAAAGAACACGAAAATGCTTATGTTTATTTTAATGTGATCCGCCGGCACATAATTATCGTAGCATCAGCGGGAATATATGGACATAACTTTCATTTATTTCACGACGTTTACGTGCAGTACATCGTTTATAAAAGGAATTAATATCTTGTATTTTCAGTTCGGTTTTAAATTGTGAAAAGTAAAAGAAGTTATTATATTTATTATACATATCTCTTATCATTGTCAGATGCTATTTTCTAAATTGACGAAACCGTTGGAAAGGCAGTGCGTTATTGCCAAAAAACTAGGGAATCAGTGAGGTTTATATTATGTCCTGAAAATTTGACTTCGTAAAAACAAAGCAATACTGTCCAAGGTCGGAATTAAACGTAGGAAATTTATCTGGCGTGGATTTTTTTCATAAAATATTTTGATCGACGTTTAACTAGATCTTTCTATGTCTTTCTTGTACAGTATTTTAACACCATGTTTAGTTCAGATATAAATCTCTATTTTTATTTTCTTTCTTATGACCATCTCTTATATTTTGTTATGAAGGGACATTGCATCTATTTAATATATTTTGTTTAAAACAATTTATTTAGAAATGTTATGTTTTATCATGTATATACAATGATGAGATGAAGAAAAATAAACAATTTACACCGTTGTCTGCCAAATTCTTAAAATACAACAAACTATAAAATGTAGGTTTAGAAAATACATTAATCATCGCATTGAACTTGTTGTTGACATTGTGTTTAAATTGTACAAAGAGCTAGTTTACCTAAATTGATGTCCTGTTTACAATGTATTGACAAGACGTTTCGATGTTTTTAAGACATTCACCCTTGAATGTAACCAACAATCATATTTTTCAACAAATAAACGATACAATTAAAAAATTGGCAGTAAACCTGATCGAATTTATCATACTTAACACACTTTAATTTGAAAACATGCTTTTAGAATTACTCGACTTAATTCATAGTACGTATATAGTTAAGTTAAAAAAGAAAATTGTTATGTATATTATTTACAAAATTGTAATTGAAATGCAAGTATTTACTTATCAAATAAAAATACGTTTCCAAAAAAATAAAAACTTACCGAAACTTGTTTATATGTACAAGTAAATGTAAATCAAATGCAGAACTTTGAGCTTGTTATATTTGATATTGCAGTTTTAGTTCCGGATTTGGTCAACACAGAAGAGTATCCACCATTTGAACCGGAAGTGCACGAGGACTTTCCAATCGGTTCGGAGTTGGAGCCTCGAATTCCTCATATACTTCACCAGACATACAAAGGGAATTACATACCACATACCTATGCTACAAACATCAAAAGTTTCCTAAAGGATAATCCCGAATGGAAATATTTCTTATGGACAGAGCAATCAGCCTGGAAGTTTATTATCGAGCGGTATCCATCTTTGCTAGGAACTTTGAAATTACAAATGAAATTTAAAGACCTGTGTGAAATACTACGTTATGTAGTGCTTTATGAGTTTGGTGGTGTTTATGCAGATATGTCTGTAAAATGGTTACGGCCTATTCAAAAGTTGACTCTTAAATACGCATGTATCTTTGCACCTTTACCGTTCGAAGGAGTGTCTCTAGTTAATAAACGACCCTACTTACTGAACTATAATCAATTCTTTTGTCGAGCAAAGCATCCCTTTTTAAAACAGATTATTCTTGATATACCATTGTTTCAACCAATGATTGAAAAAGATGACGTTATAGGTCCACATTTTTTGACAAGTCAATTCATGAAATATAATAAACTGAAGTATTACGTGCCATATTCCATGTACAATAATACGAAAATCAATTCTTATTTACATGCAAGCAAACTTCCGGAAATTCACGAAGATTACGTTTTTGTCCCGAATTCAAATTATTTTTCTTTTGAGCTAGACTATCTTTTTAATTTATGCAATGACTTTATGAACCTTTCGTTCTTAGAAAGGAGAGGGTGTGTCGTTCTCCAGAAAAGGCGTGGCATAAATAAATTTGCTTTTACGTATACACGCGGGAAAAGGCCAATCTACGAGTCAGTTTTAAACTTCCTGTTTAGGACTGAAATATCAAATTTAGTTGGAGATCGTTTGGAAATATATTGATTGATTAAACTGTTACGTTGTTATATTTTCTCCTCTCATACTACAATGAGCAGCAATATATTGGAAATTTGTTAAAGCTGCATGCGTGATTCAAATTAATTTTCTTGGCACTTTTGAAAATGTATAACAAAGTTAAATACCGTCAAGTAAACAAAGAAAGCTATTTACAATCCATCCACGTTATTTAAAAACAGGTCAAAATATGCAAAAGAAAGTCCTTACTGCGTTAGCACGCATTAGAAATCTGATAAAATTCACATGCAGTCATAAATCGCAAATAATATGTAAATACTTGAATCTTGATTTTTTACCTTTTTAGTGTTTGAAATTATTTTTGTCCAATGTGGATTCACTTTAAAAATTTCAAGGGGAAACGCATAAAATGGTGATTTATCGACATTCAAAACCCAGGGTATAAAAACCAAAATATTTCTACATTCAGGCCTAAACCTGTATGGAGTACAATCATCTATTTTATGGTTTTCAAATAGTTTAAGTCAATACCAATACATGTTCTCAATTACGTCATTCGTGTAAATTTAAGTCTGAGTACTTAATATTTGTGCGAGGTTAAGCTCACATTTTAACCTCTATATCTACAATGAATTATGATATGTTCCGAAAATTATAACTTGCATTAAAGGAACTCCACTAAAGATCCAAAAGCTTTAAAACATTAAATTTGAATTTCAGATCAACTGGAACACTTAAGAACAGAAAAAAATGTCAAAAGATACATAATAAATATACTCAGAATAAACCAAACATCGTATTTTTGTGCTAGAGCTATTTTAACCCGATTTGAGTGACAACTCTTTTCAATTTTGGGGCATTGTTCACAATTAGGACAATCATTCTACACAGAGTGAGCGAATGATCTAAAATTTTGAACACAAATTATTGATCAACACTTACAACAAATGGAACATTAACCTCGATAAATTATTCCGAGTCTTGTCATATAAAAAAACTCAGTGGAGTCCCTTTAAGGCATATAATATCTCAGAAAATTAATTATTCAAATGTACTGTTTTCATTCTAAAGAAAAGGCAAACATGTGTTATGCTGTAATTTAATGGATTTAGAACGCGAGTTGCACATCACCTGAAGAAGGAAGCTTTGAATTTGTATTTATTTATGATAAAGGTATCAAAAGTGGTATTTTTGTCTTAATACAAAATACTAAATCGCTTAAGTTTACTTATTTGCAAAACACCAAAAGAAACACAAATTTTGAAACGTTTTGGAAATTGTAACCGGGCACCTAAAGAAAACAAAATCTTTTCTTTTTTTTTCTTTTTTAAATATAGCATTTTCTCTGCTCAATGGACTTTTAAGACCAATTTTTTGCAAATATCCTAAACGTGTTATTTAAAATAATTCCAGCGTATAGTTTTTTAGTGTATAACTATTACAGTAATTCTCGAGTTGTGAAACGATTACGGAACACTGTATTATATAGGAATTCATGCGAAACTATCATAACTATTTGGTGTGCATTGTGATATATTGAAGTATTTGATATCGTATGTCACCATTTCTTCGTCAAACAAACAACAACAACAACAAATACAACAACAACAGGAACAACAACAACAACAGCATCAAACCCAACAGCAGTTACTTTTGAGAAAAATATAACCTGTCATTTTTAACGATATTTGGATTTGTCGGATTTTGTATTAAAAAGGGAATGAGATATAAAGGAGTGAAGCGGTATAAAGGTTCATTAGGAAGTTTAATTCCTAGATTTTGTAATTTTATTCTACGGAGGAACTCTCTAGCAATAACTGCGTTTGGATTTGTGTGCGTTTGTTTAATAATTAATTTAAATGTACTTCAGGATAACCAAGGACAAGGTAAAATCTTATTTTATTTTTTTGTAACAGTGGTATAAAGTTTTCTTATTATGTAGACTTTTGTGGCGTGTAGCTTTTGAGTTAAGGTATGACCACCCTGATGCATTAACTCTGCTTTGAAGAGTATTTAAGTGGGCTACAAATTCTGTCAAATAGATTGAACATGAGGGTCGTAAGTTCAAACCCTGTAGTGTCAACTTTTTTTTTTTTTTGTTATTCCTTTTTGCATTATTTCTTTATCATTCAGATCCGTTTAAAAAAAGAGTTTAAATTTAATCATATAATTATTATATCGGTATATATTAGCTTAATAATGCAAGATCCAGTTATGAATTAAGTACCTGATATTTTAGCCTATAAAAATAAAAACTTCACTGTAAAAATTTTTTTTTAAATTCGACCAGTATACTTCAAAGAAAATTTGATTTTTTTTAAAAAGAGCCCTTCAATTGGTTAAATTTCAGTAAAGCACAAGTAATAGTATTTTCTCTCTAAGGCTCTCTAAGCAGAAAAATGGTCAAACATGTGTTCAAAATGCATGGGGTAAGGTAACAATTTTAAACATTTTGAAAAGAAAGAATATTATGCTTCAGACTTTTGTAACATGAATGTTACTTGAGCCGCGTCACGACAAAACCAACATAATGGGTTTGCGACCAGCATGGATCCAGACCAGTGTGCGCATCGGCGCAGTCTGATCAGGATCCATGCTGTTCGCTTACAGACCCTATGACAAGTAAAGAAACTTTTCTGGATCCATGCTGATCGCAAACCCATTATGTTGGTTTTGTCGTGACGCGGCTCATTTGTTGTTCTAAATAATGATCAATAGGAAAACATTTTTTCTTTAGGAAAATACTATAGATTATTTAAAGTTTCCCTATTTCTTAAAAAGAGCCCTTTTACTAAGAAAAGTATCCATAACTCGTAAACCGTACGTACATTTTACATACAGGTGTCTTTTAAGACAAATAATAACTGACCTTTGTAGTGTAGTCAATTCTTAAGTTCCGTATAGTACCCATTACGGTGGTCAAACCATAATGAAATTTAAAACCTGCTTTGCATTACACTATACGTTTTAAAAACTCATAGGGTCTTATCTAATCTCAAAAGGCGATTTTAACAACCAAACACAAAGAAGACACAATTAAGAAATAAATTGTATCATTGTTTGGGGACCTTTCTGTTGAAAATGTCTCAGAGTTAAATCGTATACAGTTCATTAACTAGAGTGCAAGTATTAGTTAACTGCACTCCTGAGCATGCACATGAATTGGCTCATTTTTTCTGGGCTAACTTATACCTGCACTCTAGTTAACGCACTGTGCGTGTATATGTTTACGATTTAACGCTTAGACATTTTCAACAGATAGGGCCCCAAACTATGTATTTATTGTGTAATACTACATCTTTCAGTTGCAAATGAAAAGACAATACTTTCTTTAGTCTTTTAACATCGTCAGATCAAAAAATGATTTTAAATTCATGACCCCTTGGAGAGACTTACTCCACAGAAGCCAATAGCAATCGTTACACGCTCTGCTAAATGTCTAGCTATCGCACACTGTGAAAAACAAGGTTTATTAAATGAGTGTATCATCAATATGAACTAGCTTTTAACATTGCGTATAAATTAGATTTATATAAAGACATTGATATCGAAATAGCTGTATTGTTTACCGTGTATTGACTTGCAATCATGCTCACAAACAAAGTCTCGCTAGACGTATGTTCTATTATGCGCATGTGCGATTCAACTCAGTGGTGTTGAGCAAATTTGATCAACATATACCAACCTTTTTGTAATCAAGAAAATTTCAGAGCTTAATTCATTCGGATCCGCATTGAATTTACCAGAGCACAGTTCAGCCTTTGCAACGTTCTGACCTTTTAAATTATTCGACTCTCTTATTAGAAGTTACATTTGAAAAGGGAGCATTGAAATGTATTATACATAGAACAAAATTGAAAAGGAAATGTAACTATCTATATTAATCAAACAAAAATAAGTTTCAAAAGTCCATATCGAAACTTCTTCATATATACATGTATATCATATGCAGAACTTTGAGCTGGTTATATTTGAAATTGCAGTTTTAGTTCCGGATTTGGTCAACACAGAAGAGTATCCACCATTTGAACCAGACCTGCACGAGGACTTTCCAACCGGTTCGGAGTTTGAGCCCCGAATTCCTCATATACTTCACCAGACATACAAAGGGAATTACATACCGCATACCTATGCTACAAACATCAAAAGTTTCCTAAAGGATAATCCCGACTGGAAATATTTCTTATGGACAGAGCAATCAGCCTGGAAGTTAATTATCGAGCGGTATCCATCTTTGCTAGGCACTTTGACCTTACGGATGAAATTTAAAGACCTATGCCAATTTCTTCGTTATGTCGTTCTTTATGAGTTTGGTGGTGTTTATGCAGATATGTCTGTCAAATGGTTACGGCCTATTCAAAAGTTGACTTTTAAATACTCATGTATCTTTACACCTTTACCGTTTGAAAGGGCCTCTCTTGGTTTTAAAAAACTTTACTTGCTAAATAATGACTTGATACTTTGTAGAGCAAAACATCCGTTTTTAAAACAAATCATTGATGATATACCATTATATCAGCCAATGCTTGAAATCGAAGACTCTAATGGTCCACATTTTTTGATAAGTCAATTTATGAAATATAATAAAGAGAAATATTACATGCCACAATTCAGATACAATAAAACAACAAGCAGTTTTCCTATATACTTCAAAAGCATACTTCCTGAAATTCACCAAGATTCAGTTTTTGTCCCGAATTCGAAATATTTTCATTTTGATCTGGACTCATTTTTTAATTTATGCAATGATTTTATGTATCTTTCGTTCTTAGAGAGGAGAGGGTGTGTCGTTCTCCAAAAAAGGCGTGGCATAAATAAATTTGCATTTACGTTTACACATGTGAAAAGGACAATTTACGAGACAGTTTTAAACTTCCTATTTAGGACTGAAATATCAAATTTAGTTGGTGAACATTTGGAAATGTTTTGATCGTCTAAAGAAATTTATATCTTTGCAAATACTGGAAATGCATCAAATTAATGCTTTTGTTAACTTTTGAAATATTGTTAGCATGAATGAATGTTTATGTCGACAAGCAAACACATGTAAAATACCAGCTTATAAACTTGAGAACATAGACTTCTATTTTTTCTTTTTAATTTTGAAACAGGAAGTTCTGTAATTTCGTGTTTACTTGTTTTACTTATAAACTGGCTATATACATGTGTGTCGTAGTACGTAAAAGTTAATAATTAAATTATTTGGTTAGGTTTTAAGTCGCACCAAACACTGTAAAGGTCATTTGGCGACTTTCCAGCTTTACTAATAAAGGAAGACCTTATGTGCTCCATGCTAATTACTTTAATTAAAGCGACCTTCGGCCTTAGCCTTTTATATTGATCGTTGATAAAATACATAAACAATGTATTCGTTTGTTTCATTTTCTGTGCATATATTGTATATTATTATATGCTTTTGTATGCGCAGCACGTGCGTGTTTTTCCCGCGTTACAACGAAAAAGGAAATAGTTGTAAAAGTATATATATATATATATATATATATATATATATATATATATATATATATATATATATATATATATATATATATATATATATATATATATATATATATATATATATATATATATATTTTAATTCATAACCTTTTCATATAATAAAACAAGTCTTGACTAGTTACCATTGGATATGGTGTGATATTCACCTGCAGAGTGTCTTATTGACCGACCTCGACTATCGCCTCGGTCAATATGTCATCTGCCGTTGAATATCAAATCATATTAAATGGCTCACTTGTCAATATTTGTATAGTTATTATATAGTAATAATAATGCACTTGATTCCTTTAACTATTTGATAGGGGATATATTGTTAAGCGTGTTCAGAATGGAAAATTAATCTCCAAATATTATTTCCAGTCTTATCATGTCAAAAGAGTTCAGTGGAGTCTCTGTAACTATGGCGATACAGAACTGAATAATTATCACAAATACAATACATTTCTATTTCAACTTTCTTTGGTACTCTTTTTTATAAAAGAGTCATTTCAAACGTCAAATTAAGAGAGAAGAAACACTTAGGAAGATTTAATACTACCTTTAACTCATGTTATGTCATTATGGTGAAATTAATGTACCGTAAAATTTGATAAATAGAACAATATCATTTAACAAACTATAACTTCAACCGCTAAAAATCAGATTAAATAATTCTCATCCTTTACAACGCAAATTATGTCCCAAAAAAGCATTGATTTAGATCTTTGAAATTTGATTACTTTAATAACGTCATTCTATTGTAGTTTATCTTTACATTAAATAGATTGTGCATGTATATGTTTAGAATACGTATATTAAAAGGTTAATGGTTCGGCCGTGGGCATCCTACAGTGGTGGTTTTATTTCCCAGGAGAAAATGTTACTGTTTAGAAATGGTCAATTACACAACGTGGTTGGAATAAGGCCGTGACTTTATTGTAGATTTTGGTTAAAACAAATATGAAATAAAATAAAAATTGTAATGAGAAAAATACGAAAGGAGCCTCCGAGCTAAATCCATGGATAGCTTCATAGCAAGGCATAGTGCTGTAAACTATGATAATAAGAAATATGATTGGGCTTGTTGCAAGGAGGTTAACCATTCAGAATGTAAATCGGCATGGCATTGTACAAGAGTAAAACAATAACAAAGCTAAAGAAAAAAATTGGGTCAAATTGCTCCCATTAAATCTCTTAACAATGAAATATTTCTTGATATCAAATTCCGAAATGCTCATTTTATTTTGCATGTTGAGGGCCACTTAATATTTCAAGAAATGCAATTCGTCACAAATGATTTGTTTATATTGAATGCACGTATTTGTGAAAGCGAAATCGAAAGATTGATACGATACGGTTGATGCCATGATTTTCATAAGAACATATGTATTTATTTGTTAATAATTTTCATAAATCCTGCGTCGAAATGAAGAAATGTTTATTGGATACGCGTTTGAACTGAATTTCACTGAAATATGCATCACTGAAAACCAATAAAAAACGAGAGAAGTACACTGTTTAATGAAATAAAATAAAGTTTTAAAACAAAATTAAATTTTTCCAAAAAATGAGATTGGAATCAAAGCAAATATTGCTAATATTGCTAATATAAATATACAATCCATAAAAGAGCCTGAGCTAAGATTTAGGTCGGTAGGACAAGGGGACTTAAATGTCTGTTTCAACAAAGCCGGGTGAAAGAGATATGTGCAAAGACAACGTGGCAATAAAGCGATATGTACAGATCTACACGTATCAAACACTGCTTATTCAACTTTTTACAAGCCAATTAAAGGCGTAGGCCGGCAAGTTGACATTTTGCAACCCTGTCCAAATAAAACACAGGCAAATTTATAGACAGTCAAATGGCCGACCGCACGGTCACAGGCCCCCTCTAACGGTTAAAGTGCGCACGCCCAATAACACAAATATAAAAGATAACCGACGAACACAAACGGTTAACTAGGAAAATGTGAGCATAAAGATACTGCTGCGGTATCATGATTTTTAGGATACTAATAATAACTAAAACCATCCTTCAACTTTTTTTTTTGTTAATTTGTTTGTTTTTTTGTTGGCTTACGATGCGGACATTTAAACGATTTGAAAAATAAAAGCAATCGTTTCTCCCGCCTTACCTTCATAAACGATACATATACGTTATAACATGTCGATTGATACAATGCAGTTACACAGATCAGTACCCACAAAACATGGAACACTTGTGCCTTTAAACAGACCAAATACACTGCAAACCGGGTCGTAGGTTCGAATCCTGTTTCATCAAAATTTGTTATCTTTTATATTCGATTTGTGTGTGTATGACGTAAAAGTTTAAAATTTTTGTTATTGAATTATCATTTGGCCTTATTCATATTATGTATTGCTTAATTCAATAACAAATATGTTGCTAGACAATTTCAAGAAAAAGAAAAGACCTCTTGGGAAAGAAAATAATTTAAAAGAAAGAGGGTAATAACCGAGGAAATGTGACGTCATAGTGATATGTCCACCATAGATATAATTATGTGAATAAGTATGAAACGTTCTTAGTATATCTTTGTTTTTTAATCAAATAATTCACCTTGACAACAGAATAAAAAAAAATAGAAAAGTGGTAGGCGATAGCTACTGAGCCTTATTACTTTGAAAGTTATATGCCCTTCCGAAATGCATTTAAGAAACTGAAGAAACGTAAAAATATGAGTTTTTTTAAAATATTTACAAGCTGGGGCCCTTAAAGAAAATAACGGTTTGCAAAAATGAATAAGAAATATAACCAGAAATAAATTGATAATCTTATTTTTGCGTTATTCCTAGCCCGATGAATAAAAAACGTTGTAACGCTTTTTAATTTTCGGTCATTTTTTCAATTAGAATGATTATATTGAAAACGGAGCTGGCTCATGATATAAAATCTTGCATGCAATAAGCAATCTTTCCTGACTCAATGGCAAAATATCAGTGATAGTTCTTAAACATAAAACATCTGATATACATGTATATACCAAAGAAATGTTGCGTAAGTTACAGATACACTGTGAAATGCATTTCTAACATCTCTGCCAAACTAAATTCAAATACACATTCTATAGAAGCAAAATTAATTAAAATAACATGAAATACTTACATACAAAATGTTGAACAGTTGAAACCAGCTGTGTTGAAGTTTAAAAAGCGATGTTACCACGTCAAATTTTACACTTGAGATGCGCAACCTTTACAGTGTAAGCACGAAAAACTCGTGCCTGCTAAACTTACGAAAACCAGTTTTATCGGAGAGAATATTTTACCTTTCACATGGATGAGCTTTTAGTCAAATACACAATATGCATCCGTCAAAAATCAATGTGATTTATTACAAAAAGCAAATAAATCTGCTTACTTTTTCAAAAAAAAAAATTCATTTTTCTCAAGTATGATTTTATTGACATACTTTGGCTCATCTGGAGGCATGCTTTATGGCTCCAATTAAAAGAATTTAATAGAATTTCAAATGGTAAGTCGATATACTGGTCATAATGTACGAATATCATGTAATTAATCATATGTGATGTAAGTTATGTTACTGCCATAACTAACGACAATTATCGAAACCAAGCATCGTTTCCCTATATGTCTGGTACCTCCTCCCTTTGTAGAGCAACTGTTATCATTCGACAAGCAAAGGTGTACACTGCGCATAAATGAAAGAGAGAGAAATAAAAATCTTGAATACCGAGTTTAACTCACTAATTAAACTGCCTCTGTATACTCTAATGCTTAATTGAAGTGTAAAATGATTTTTTTTCCTCAAAATTTGACAAATATCTTTGAACACTGATTTATAAATATCAGAATACGGTTTTGGGTGAAAGTAAAAAATTGCACAAATTGCCTTTTTCGTACGCTAAATTATCGCTTCAATGTAGTGAGTCATTTCTAAATGCCTTTTGTTTATTTATCGAACACTGTTTTTAAACGTGGCATTTTAATTGCAGGGCTTTTATAATAATGCCGTTGTATGATGACTTCGACAGTTCGACAACTACATTACAACAAATATTGAAAATATTGATTATACAACTGTACTTAAAAAAAAATAAAGTAGTTATCATTTTTAGTCGAAAATATTAATTATTTGAATTGTGTCACGTGTCAGTCAATAATTTAGTTTTCAGGCAGTTTTGACATGCAGGTGCATATTTTAATTAGTGACAACGGCAGTGCGTTTTTATGAATAAGTCATGCCTCTAAATATGATTAGTAGAGTCCTTCAAAATATTCACCATGGACATCTACACATTTTTCAATCCTCAGAATCCATTCCGAATTTTTTTTTGAACTGTTCTTTGGGCATACTGTTTATGCTGAATTGCGCTTCTAACGGCACTATGGGTTTCAAACCGGTGATCGCAGATGCGAGATTGATGTATGGAGTTAAACAAAAGTTACAGGAAAGATGTCAGGACTATAAGCGGGATGTCGCAAAACCTCAATGCTCTGTTTCTCTAAATAAGCCTGATCCGAGACTGACCGGTGCGCAGGTGCATTATCATGGAGTAATTTGATCCTGTACACCCCGGGCATTTGGTTCTTTGTAATATAATTATTAACTACAGCAGTTAGAACATGGTCACGGTCACCCCTCTCATGCACAGCGAAATGGGCCGCTATTCCATCACGTTCAAAAATAGAGCGTACATAACTGTTTAAAGCTCCTGCTTCATCGAGCATTTACTGGGCGATCGCTGTTTTTTCCTACCCCCATTTTATTACTGAGTTAATTGTCGGGCAAAAAATAAAATAAACAAAGCCACGTTTTATCCCATGTGACTATTTCTCTCACGTGTCCATGGTCTCGATCTTTGAACCTAGTCAATAAGGTCGAGACCGAGGCGCACACTTTCCTTAACTTTTCTTTCAAGATGGAGAACGCATAATTATGACGCACTTAGACACTTTCTTCTCCATGGTATATCTTGCATCTTACTTTAACTATGGCTTTGAAAGTGCTGAGGTAGCGCAATTTTCCTTTTACACCCACCTGGCAATTGTACGATTTGGAAGGGCATTTTCTTCATAAACTAAATCTAGATCCGTTTTTATTTCTGACTCACATTTACCAAATAACCAACGAACTTTGTAATTGGTTCTTTGAACCCCTCTCAAATCATATTGTAACTCAGCCATGCTAACAACATGTATACAAAACAACAGGTATTTAAATGACCAGCTAAAATTTTATTGCACGTGCAAATCGTCCAAAAACAGAATGCTGGTAATAAAAAATCAATAATTTTTCCAACGGTATATTATACATGTACTTTCACGTGCAAATCCTGGTTAAATTGAGTTGTTGCCACTAATTAAAATATGCCCCTCGTACAGTGAAACCTCTACTGGGCGACACCCTTTCTTAGACAAAGATTCTTGTTGTTGTTAAGAGGTTTTACACAGCTGAGATTTAAGTAGGTTGCTTAACAGAGAGACGTCTAGCAAAGGTAGACCTGTACATGTTTCTTTGACTTATCAATTGACTTTCACGAAGGGGCGCGATTGATTCTTAAAATTTACTCCAATCAACATATTCAAGTACTTTGTTATTTAAATTATCTAAAACAGGTTTGCTTTTTAATACGAATACTGTTTCATCATCACAAAATTTCCAAAGAAAAATCAAAAATCAATTGAAATAATGTTCAAAATTTTTCCGTCTAATACTGTAAATATGTTGTGGCAGATTTCTATCATGATGAGGGAGATCATTATCGTGAAATAATCTCCGGATTATTATACCAAATACTGACTGATCAAATCTGTGACAGCGACCATCTATTTCTAACTCCATGTTACATATAATACGACTACCAGGGGGCGCTATACACTCCTCATTTAACGCGCACGTGGCGCAGGCTTTCACGACGCTCCGTGTTACGTTGTTTATATGAAACATCAAACTGGTCGCCCATATTTCGTGGAAAGATTTAAATTTACAACTGTCTTCTTGTAAATAGTCAAAAGTGGCTTTTGACGTATGTTTAGTTAAAGTACCAACGGCCTTAGTGTTTCCCGATACGGTGAAAAGTGTTCCGTATCTAGCGGCTCGTGATAATACGAACTTGATATCTGTAGTCGTTAATCGAACTGATGTGTCCATCCACCATAGAAAGCCAAACTCCATCAATATTTCCTTGAAATCATAGAAAGATTAAATAAACAATTAAGAAGGTTTGTAGAAAATTGAATTATTCATTTTGTAAAGTTTTAGTGAAAATATAGAGTATTTATTCATTTACATTTGTACCTATTTATTTAATCAAACTATCATGAATTAAAATGCCAATATAATAATCTACCCCCTAAAACCTTAAAATTTCTCCTTTGCGGCGAAACTGAGAAATTACTTTAAGTAAAATTCTATATATAATATGAAATCTCACAGATATAAATCCGTGACCTTACTGAATCATTTTTATATAGTGATCTATATAAACAGGGCATTACCTGAACAATGATCGGCTTAAATGCGTATGTGTGAATCCTCTTCACATGTGGAGGGAATTTTTCATACTGAAAGCGTCTGACTTCACATTTACAATTCTTCTTCAGCTGAAGGTAAAAAGCAACTACAGAACGATACATAAGATAATTATAAGATTTGATGAATTATTTGCATTAAATAAAATCGATTAAGAAATGGTTAAACGCTAATTTATCAACTAACGAAATATATTACTCGTATTCGTTTTTCTAAAAGAACTAAAAGCCAACGTGCGTTAATCAAATACGGTGTTTGCTTAAAAAGGGTACTCGTACACAAACAATAGAACAAGAGTTTGATGTAGAATTTACCTTCAGTAAATTAGACGGTCGTATTCCAAGATCATAAACGATTACCATCAGTCGTTTTCTGTACTTTGAATTGAGAAATACTTCATGTATAGACTTGAATAAACCCTGGGACTCATTAAGATGGGAGTCGTCAAAAGCCGTTACAAATACCGGAAATGTTCTAAGTTCTTTTGGACGTTTGTTAAAGGCGCCAAGTAACCTTAGATACTGCTCCGCCCCTCCGACAGGGTAGTTCTCTATCACCGCTAAGTTATCTTCTAATGAGCGATAAAAAGTTTCCTTACAATGTGGCGCCATTCCTATAAAAAGGAGAAAATATTAAGTACTTCTGGTATCATGCAACAAAAAGGCCGTAGCCTAAAAACCAGGGAAAAAGCGGGAACTTTCCGACAGTGAGGAGACAAATGTACCCCTACTAAATAAACAGTGACTCTTTCACATGTTCATGATCTGTTTAAATGAGAGATATCAGCACTGCCGTTGTAAAGCCCACAACCAAAAGAGGCTTGAAACCTCAAACATTATCAGCATGAATTCAAGTGTTATCGACATAGTTTCCATTATCGACATAGTTTCCATTATCGACATAGTTTCCATTATCGACATAGATTCCATCTACAATCAGACGATATCGACATAGATTTAATGTCAGCATAGATTCGAGTGATCCTTGACATACATTCAAGTGATATATGCACAGGTAAAAGTGATATATGCATAGATTCAAGTGATAAATGCATGGATTAAGGTGATTAATGCATAGATTTAAGTGATATATGCATAGATTTAAGTGTTATATGCATAGATTCAAGTGATATATGCATAGATTTAAGTGATATATGCATAAATTTAAGTGATATATGCATAGATAAAATTGATATATGCATAGATTAAAGTGATATATGCATAGATTCAAGTGATATATACATAGATTCAAGTGATATATGCCTAGATTCAAGTGTTATATGCATAGATTCAAGTGATATATGCATATATTTAAGTGTTATATGCATAGCTTCAAGTGATATATGCATAGATTCAAGTGATATATGCCTAGATTCAAGTGTTATATGCATAGATTCAAGTGATATATGCATATATTTAAGTGTTATATGCATAGATTCAAGTGATATATGCATAGATTTAAGTGATATATGCATAAATTCAAGTGATATATGCATAGATTCAAGTGATACTTGCATTAATTCAAGTGATAAATGCATAGATTCAAGTGATATATGCACAGATAAAAGTGATATATGCATAGATTTAAGTGATATATGCATAGATTCAAGTGATATATGCATAGATTCAAGTGTTAAATGCATAGATTCAAGTGATATATGCATAGATAAAAGTGATAATGACTCCAAATTTTGAAACTTAATGGAAGCCCTGTATAAACAAATGTCAAGGCATACTTACTAAATGTTAACTGGAAAAGCACTAATTGCACGGAGGCCACACACATTATCACAATGAATATTGCTCGTAAGTTTTTGACTGAAAATAATAAAAATAGTGCAATTTAATATTTATAACAATCATAATTCTTGTTATTATCATAGTCATCATCAAAAATATCGTCGTCACCGTAATCATCATCTTCGTCGTCGTAGTCATCATCATCGTCGACGTCATCATCATCATCATCGTCGACGTCATCATCATCATTATCATCATCATGACATCATCATAATAACTGTCGTCGTCGATGACGTCAACATCATCATTATTATAATCATCATCATTATAATCATCATCATCATAGGCATCGTCGTCATCATCATCAATCGACGAATGTTGTCAGTACGCGTTATCTCAAGTCACGTGATGTGCAAGAGGTTATGCAAGCATTTTATTGAAAAGTACATTTGAGCCGTGTCACGACAAAACCAACATAATGCGTTTGCGACCAGCATGGATCCACATCAGCCTGCACATCCGCGCAGTCTGATCAGGATCCATGCTGTTCGCTTAAAAACCCTATTACAAGTACCGAAACTGATAGCGAACAGCATGGATCCTGATCAGACTGCGCGGATGCGCAGGCTGGTCTGGATCCATGCTGGTCGCAAACACACTATGTTGGTTTTGTCATGACACGGCTCATTTCTTTTCTTAATAAAACAGAAAAAGAGTGAATTAAATATCATCACGTTCATTCTTCAACTGAAACCAAATCGTTTGATTCAAACAAAATTGTTTTATTTAGTTGCAATTTACCAACGCCATAAACAATTATTATACTTTATAGACGTCTAATGAAGTGAAAACGCATTTAAATGAACTGCATTCGTCATACAAATTATTTTCGTTTTGAAATGAAGATGAAATAAATAAAAAATAATTGCGTAGGTTGAGTTGAATCGGTATGGAAACGAACGTCAGTTTTGTTGTATTACAAAATCATGACAGAGGTAAATACACACGTTAAGTAAATGTATATAGAATTAAAGGAACTCCACTGGGGCTCAAAAGCCAAAACAAATGAAATTTGAATTTCTTACACAGATCAGCTGGGGCACATAAAACAGAATTAAATGCAAATTAAAGATAATTTAGAAAAAAAAAACTGAAAATAGTATGTGCTGTGCTATTAGTGCGATTTTATAGAAAAGTGTTGCAACGCGTTTCATTTTTGGTTCTTTTTTACATTTACAATAAGAATTCTGGGAAAACGGAGTGAGCGAATGATCTGAAAAACCTGTTTACAAATAGGCGCAATTCTGATTTTTTTTTATCTCCAGCTGTTTATTCGTATACAAAGTTTTATAATAATCAAATTTCATTGGAGGTAAACTATCGTGTAGTCAATATATTTCGATATAAATATGATAGCAAATATGGCAACATTTTTCTTAAAGAGACATTATGCCTCAGAAACTATTATATATCTTTACCTCATTAGAAAGGGCAGATTCATAGATAACATTTTATTTAACATGTTATCTACATCTCTTGAAAGGGCAAACATGAATTTTATAATGTTTTAAAAGTAATGTTAGATGCTTGTTACCTGAAAAAGTAGCATTAAATGTGAAATAATTTACCATAAATGTAAACAAAGTAGTATTTTTAGTTCCGTACAAAAGACTTATTCATTATAACTATACTTTTTGTTAAAAAGCAACAGATGAAAAAGATGGTCCAGGTAATTGGCAAATGAGTAACTTTTTTGGATACAATAAAAGTACATCAAAAATAAAAAGCTTTTAAGAAATAAAAATAAAAGCATTTCTGCGGCAGTATGGTCCTTTTAAATAACTATACAAAATGCCCGTGTAACAACAACGTACACACTTTTTTAAGCAACTCAGACAAAACAAAACAAAACAAATGTAATACCATTAGCAATACGTGGAGTTTGAGGAATTCAAATTACAATGATACATGAAAGTTATATGAATCAAAACACAATTATCGCAAACTTCAGTAAAGTTGATCAATTGTTTACATTCAAAAGTAAAGAAAATTTAATAACATACTCACCCGCTATAATAAGTCTGAAATAGTGCTTTATAAAATTTCCAGTGGTCACCATGCTGCATATTAGCTTTAGATAGAGATTTCACTTTAGACGAAACACTTGATATAACGTTTACCAGATGTATAAAAATATTTCATATACGTTCAATGAATATAAGTTTAAAAGTGCAGTAAATTAAGGTATGACATCCATTATGAGTTCGTGAACATTCGGTATATTTCGACATTTTCCGCATGGTATATAATTATATATATCAAAAAGCGTCGACATGAACACGAGGAACAAAATGATTCGGCAATTTTCAACTCTTGTAAAAAATCAAACGTCGAGATTATCGCTGGCAACAAAATATTTCGATACTTACAAAATCAAATAAGCATTGAGACGGCCTCGAACAAGAATATTTTCCGGTCATTTCACTTCTTACAAAAATCACTAAGCGTCGAGATGACCATGAGTAAAATAGGAAGATATTTCGGCGTTTTCCGGGTCTTGAAAAAAAATCAATAAGCGCTAACATAAAGACGAGCAACAAAATTATCTTGACAACATACTGCTTTGCCAAATACAGAATGAGTGATTTAATCATATTTAAGATGGATGTGGTTCCTTAATGAACGTTTGACTCCCATCAATTAATATCTTGTAGGAATCAAACTATTTCAAATATTGGTTTTCATAAGAGAAAATATATGAATATAAAAAGGTTGTTTACTTCCTGTACTTTTCAAGCTTCTAAATCCAAGCAGAGAAATTAGTTAAGCTTGAATAGACTTTTAATAGAAAGCTTTTCAATAAATTCAATTTATACATCATCGAGCAAACTAAATAACTGTTGATATTCATACGTAATTCTGTTGCAGTGTGTGAGTTTTCTATTTAAGATGTTCAAGTTTTATCCTACATTGTAAAAAAAGCTTTAACTTAACATTGAAATTGAAATACCCGTTGTGACGAAATTAAATTAAGCTATGAAAGAATAACATATCTATATGCGAAATTTACAAAAACACATATCATATCGGAATTTGTATTGGGTTTGATCTAAAGCGGCAACAGTAAGCTGTCTTTGCTCATATGTCATCGTGACATCAATATAATAATTGTCAATCGAAGTATGTGTTCATTAAAAGTTCATCCATTACGATTTATGCCACACAATACTCATTCGCAAATTTCCGGTCATTTCCGCCATACTTCGTTAAATATTCATTTTTATGAAATAGAGGATATTTAGTTTTTCTATTAATACAGGATTTATTTTCATCGAGTGGTATTAAATAAATATTTCATGAGAGGCGGTAGTCACTAGTGAAATATGATAATTTTCATACCACATATATAAATCAATTCTTTACAGTGAAAATACAAAAAATGAAGAAAGAAAAAAAAACGCATTTATTCCATCAATATTTTTTCAATATTTCATTTATAAGTATATAACAAATGTAAATACATATACGTTTGTGAATGTATATATAAGGCATAACTGTAATAATTGTCTATCTGCTTGAGGTAACTGTAAATACGCTCGTCCATGTACATATAAGGCATAACTGTAATAATTGTCTATCTGCTTGAGGTAACTGTAAATACGCT
Organism: Ruditapes philippinarum; assembly: GCF_026571515.1. Taxonomy (NCBI): domain Eukaryota; kingdom Metazoa; phylum Mollusca; class Bivalvia; order Venerida; family Veneridae; genus Ruditapes; species Ruditapes philippinarum. Next base: position 208,199 of record NW_026852020.1, read on the forward strand.
CGTCCATGTACATATAAGGCATAACTGTAATAATTGTCTATCTGCTTGAGGTAACTGTAAATACGCTCGTCCATGTACATATAAGGCATAACTGTAATAATTGTCTATCTGCTTGAGGTAACTGTAAATACGCTCGTCCATGTACATATAAGGCATAACTGTAATAATTGTCTATTTGCTTGAGGTAACAGTAAATACGCTCGTACATGTACATATAAGGCATAACTGTAATAAGTGTATATTTGCTTGAGGTAACAGTAAATACGCTCGTGCATGTACATATAAGGCATTACTGTAATAAGTGTATATTTGCTTGAGGTAACAGTAAATACGCTCGTGCATGTACATATAAGGCATTACTGTAATAAGTGTATATTTGCTTGAGGTAACAGTAAATACGCTCGTGCATGTACATATAAGGCATAACTGTAATAAGTGTATATTTGCTTGAGGTAACAGTAAATACGCTCGTGCATGTACATATAAGGCATTACTGTAATAAGTGTATATTTGCTTGAGGTAACAGTAAATACGCTCGTGCATGTACATATAAGGCATTACTGTAATAAGTGTATATTTGCTTGAGGTAACAGTAAATACGCTCGTGCATGTACATATAAGGCATTACTGTAATAAGTGTATATTTGCTTGAGGTAACTGTAAATACGCTCGTGCATGTACATATAAGGCATAACTGTAATAAGTGTATATTTGCTTGAGGTAACAGTAAATACGCTCGTACATGTACATATAAGGCATAACTGTAATAAGTGTATATTTGCTTGAGGTAACAGTAAATACGCTCGTGCATGTACATATAAGGCATTACTGTAATAAGTGTCTATTTGCTTGAGGTAACTGTAAATACGCTCGTGCATGTACATATAAGGCATAACTGTAATAAGTGTCTATTTGCTTGAGGTAACTGTAAATACGCTCGTGCATGTACATATAAAGCATAACTGTAATAAATGTCTATTTGCTTGAGGTAACTGTAAATACGCTCGTGCATGTACATATAAAGCATAACTGTAATAAATGTCTATTTGCTTGAGGTAACAGTAATTTACGCTCGTACATGTATATATAAGGCATAACTGTAATAAGTGTCTATTTGCTTGAGGTAACAGTAAATACGCTCGTACATGTATATATAAGGCATAACTGTAATAAGTGTATATTTGCTTGAGGTAACAGTAAATACGCTCAGACATGTACATATAAGGCATTACTGTAATAAGTGTATATTTGCTTGAGGTAACAGTAAATACGCTCGTACATGTACATATGAGGCATTACTGTAATAAGTGTATATTTGCTTGAGGTAACAGTAAATACGCTCAGACATGTACATATAAGGCATTACTGTAATAAGTGTCTATTTGCTTTAGGTAACTGTAAATACGCTCGTGCATGTACATATAAGGCATTACTGTAATAAGTATCTATTTGCATGAGGTAACTGTAAATACGCTCGTACATGTATATATAAGGCATAACTGTAATAAGTGTATATTTGCTTGAGGTAACTGTAAATACGCTCGTACATGTACATATAAGGCATAACTGTAATAAATGTATATTTGCTTGAGGTAACTGTAAATACGCTCGTGCATGTACATATAAGGCATAACTGTAATAAGTGTATATTTGCTTGAGGTAACAGTAAATACGCTCGTGCATGTACATATAAGGCATAACTGTAATAAGTGTATATTTGCTTGAGGTAACAGTAAATACGCTCGTGCATGTACATATAAGGCATTACTGTAATAAGTATCTATTTGCTTGAGGTAACTGTAAATACGCTCGTACATGTACATATAAGGCATAACTGTAATAAGTGTCTATTTGCTTGAGGTAACTGTAAATACGCTCGTACATGTATATATAAGGCATAACTGTAATAAGTGTATAACTGTAAATACACTCGTGCATGTACATATAAGGCATAACTGTAATAAGTGTCTATTTGCTTGAGGTAACTGTAAATACGCTCGTGCATGTACATATAAGGCATAACTGTAATAAGTGTCTATTTGCTTGAGGTAACTGTAAATACACTCGTGCATGTACATATAAGGCATAACTGTAATAAGTGTCTATTTGCTTGAGGTAACTGTAAATACGCTCGTGCATGTATATATAAGGCATAACTGTAATAAGTGTATAACTGTAAATACACTCGTGCATGTATATATAAGGCATAACTGTAATAAGTGTATAACTGTAAATACACTCGTGCATGTATATATAAGGCATAACTGTAATAAGTGTATAACTGTAAATACGCTCGTGCATGTATATATAAGGCATAACTGTAATAAGTGTATAACTGTAAATACACTCGTGCATGTACATATAAGGCATAACTGTAATAAGTGTATATTTGCTTGAGGTAACTGTAAATACGCTCGTGAATGTACATATAAGGCTGTCAGGAGAAATGACTGCCTTGATGTTTTTTAATCTAAGGAAAGATTCAGTAATAAATACTGGAACCAATTTCCAAGATATGGAGGCTGGGCAGCACCGCCTGACATAAAAGTGAAATATTCTCAGTTGGAAAACTAGCATGTAATTGTTTAGTTAACACTATTTTTTTAGGTATTTTTATCTTTTTCTATCTCAAATCAATATATACATTTACACAACAACCTCTGACTATTATTTACACCCAAAACACAGAACTCTGATCATAATTTACACCCAAAACAAACACACACCATTTATCAGCCACTTATACGAAATATCTTTCCACGTATACGTCTTTTGTACGAAACAAAACAAGACACCTGGCGAGCCCAAGCTCTAAACAACTTATGACCAAACAAAACAATAAAATCACTATTAAAATGAAGAACACAAAAAATGAATATTTTTACAACTCTAAGATACAGTATAAGCCACAAACATTCATCCAACAATATTAACTTCACACAATCTAATCAGCATCAGAAAACAACTTAAACTAAAGCACCCAATATTTACATATATCCTCAAAACAAAGCATCAACTAATATAATCTTGACCAGACAACCATTCAACCAATATCAACCAATTATATCTTCACAAACAGATATAACTCAATAACCAAACAACTAACTACAACCAATAAACCCTATCAATTAAGATCACCACTATTATATTCAACCACTTCAACAAACCAACAAAACTGACTTCAAAACAACAAAATTCTCTTCCCAATAAAGAAATAACCGCTACACACTATCAGCGTGTCTCTCCTAACTGATGTAAAATCTCTCTCAAAACTACCTTTAAATAAATGTCAATTTGCTTGAGGTAACAGTAAATACGCTCTTGAATGTACATATAAGGCATTACTGTAATAAGTGTATATTTGCTTGAGGTAAATGTAAATACGCTCGTACATGTACATATAAGGCATTACTGTAATAAGTGTATATTTGCTTGACGTAAATGTAAATACGCTCGTGAATGTACATATAAGGCATAACTGTAATAAGTGTCTATTTGCATGTGGTAAATGTAAATACGCACGTGCATGTACATATTAGGCATGATTGAAGTACTGTCTATTCGGAACCCGTCCCTCATCGATTCAGTCATATCATTTCGATCGTTTCCGCCTTTGTTCGTTATTACAGGCACTGCCGTTTATCTACATCTTTTTAGATATAAGAATCTTTTGATAGTTATGATGAAAAATTACTTGGATATGTTAAAGGGACTCGACTGAGGTTGATTTTTTTGACATGATCATAGAACTTGTAATAAATTTTTAAGATAAATGTTCCATTTTTAAGGCTTTTGTACTTCAGTCTTTACGCTTTTGTACCTCAGTTGAGTTCATTTTATCACAACACTGCTTCCAAGTAGTATATATGTACTACTGTATTCAAGATCTTTGACGAAAAGAAAACTTGACTGAATTAAATTGAAATCAAAATCCAGCTTATTCTTAGCCAAATTGGATGCTTTATTTTTTGTGTCTAAAAAGATTTTTCAAGAAAAAAAAACGGATTGAGCAAATGATCTGAAAATTTGCATATAAGCAGAGATGTAGATGTTTTGTACAAGTTATCGGTAAAGGTCTTCATTATATGGTTTAAGAATCTCGAAAAACTATTTCCAGTCGCGCAATGTCAAACAAGAAACATGGCAATGCTATGAAACCAGGTTTTCAATTATCACCATTGTAGATAAATATGTTGTATTTGAAATATAAATACAAGCAACAAACAATGTAACTATGTGCAATGTAAAACATGAATAATGTAGGAGGAATTGCCACTGAAGAAGTGTTCACTATATATTCTGTATAAGGAAAAAAACAAAGGGCCATAATTAGGTCATAAATTATCCAATCACAAAACCCCTACAATGTGTGCCAGGGCACTTGATGACAAAGCTTCTGTGAAAGTTTGAACAAAATCCGTTGAGAAATGTAGGACGAGTTCAGCACAGAAGAATTTGTTCACTATATATTGATAATTCTGTATAAGGAAAAAAACAAAGGGCCATAATTAGGTCAAATATTATCCAATCACAAAACCCCGACAATATACGCCAGGGCACTTGATAAACAAAGCTTCTGTGAAAGTTTGGTCAAAATCCGTTGAGAAATGTAGGAGAAGTTGCGCACGATAGAAATTGTTCACTATATAATCTGTATAAGAAAAAAAAAAACAAAGGGCCATAATTAGGTCAAATAGTATCCAATCACAAAACCCTGACAACATGCACCAGGGCACTTGATGACAAAGCTTCTGTGAAAGTTTTGTCAAAATCCGTTGAGAATTGTAGAGGGAGTTCAGCACAGAAGAAGTTGTTCACTATATATTCTATATAAGGAAAAAAACAAAGGGCAATAATTAGGTCAAATATTATCCAATCGCAAAACCCCGACAATATGCCCCGGGGCACTTGGTGACAAAGATTCTGTGAAAGTTTGGTCAAAATCCGTGATGAAATGTAGGAGGAGTTGTGCACAGAAGATATTGTTCACTATATATTCTGTATAAGGAAAAAAAAACAAAGGGCCGTAATTAGGTCAAATATTATCCAATCCTAAAACCCTGACAATATGCCCCAGGGCACTTGATGACAAAGCTTCTGTGAAAGTTTGGTCAAAATCCGTTGAGAAATGTAGGAGTTGCGCACAGAAGAAATTGTTCACTATATATTCTATATAAGGAAAAAAAAACAAAGGGCCATAATTAGGTCAAATATTATCCAATCGCAAAACCCCGACAATATGCGCCAGGGCACTTGATGACAAAGCTTCTGTGAAAGTTTGGTCAAAATCCGTTGAGAAATGTAGAAGGGGTTGCGCACAGAAGAAATTGTTTACGCCCGGACATACCTCAATCTAATAACCAGTTTTTTTTTCTTCGGAAAACCTGGAAACCTGGTTAAAAACTCAGACAGGTCCCTTTAATATAGTCCATATAAGGTTGGTAATACATGGCATTGCACCTCAAACATACATGTTCATTAGTACAACAAAATCGTAAATTGATGAAGGCCGGGTATCAACTGGCAACATTTTTTTCCGGGAACTTCAGTTTCATCCTCTGGTCCATAGTAAGGATTACAAATCTAACAGTTTATGCAGAAGAAGCCATGTCACGCATCATTAAGTCATGCAGCTTTTGCAAAATTATTTTCCCTAAGAAAATCTTTATAAATTTTCCCGTTTGGCTCTTTAAACGTTCTGGGTCCATACATTACCCTAAAGCATATCAGTGATTACTTACAACTTTTAAGCAGAACCAAAATAAAAGATATAGCCTAGCTAGGCCAAGCCAAATACCAAAGGGATGGGGTAATTTTTATAAAATATGCCCGTTTGGCCGTGACCGGATGGGGGTAATCTTTATAAAATATACCCGTTTGCTCCCATTAAAGGTTCTGGGTCCATACATGTAACCCTGAGAAAACTGATTTTTTTCTAACTTAAAGTAGAACCAAGATCTATTGCTTGTTAATGTTTTGCATATCTTTGTTTGAAATACCATATTGGATATACTTAGTAGTAGTTTAGGCTAAGCAACATAGCAAAATTATGTTCAAAACTTCAAAATAATTGGATCAGGATGGGGGAGGAATTTTTCTTTTGATGAAGTACACTCAAGTACTGAAAACTTCGAAAAAAATAAGGTCGAAAATCTGCAGAGCCCATCATTTTCCGTAACAATGCTTTATGCCAAATAAACATGTAGAGGCATAGTATTTATCCACATTAAGATAATTAAAAGGGGTTGTTTTTACTATACATTAGTCTACAAACAGTAAATGATTCCCAGGGCAGGCCCAATTTTAACCGGGGTGGGGGTCATGATTAAATATAACTTTTTGTTGATGCTACATGCCAAATATCTAAGATCTTGGCTTTGTAGTTTCACACAATTGACTCAAATTTATTTTCTTATATAAGTTTATATAAATCAACTAACCCTGGGACAGATCAATATTGACCCCAGAGGTAATTATTAACATCAGTTTTGTAGAGGTCAACAATGCAATGCCACATGTCAAATACCAAAACTCTAGGCATTGTAGTTTCGCCAAAATAAGACTTAAACGTGTTTTCTTATACAAAACTATTTTAACAAAGTGACCACCGGCAGAACTTATATAGACCCTAAGTAGCATGATTAATACCAGTTTTTTAGTAGTCCACAGAATGATGTTACATGCTCGTTCTGGGCAAGGTAGTTTCACACAATAAGTGTCAGATGTGTTTTTCTATATTGTTCTATATAAATCTAGCGGCCCCTGGGGCAGGGCAAATGTTTATCCAAGGGGCATGATTCACATCAGTTTTCTAAAGGTTAATACTGCAATACTGCATGCTATACTGATATGCTCCAAACATTGTAGATTCACACAATGAAACTTAAATGTGTTTTTCTATGTAAGTCTATATAAATTAATTCATCCCCGGGGCAGGGCCACTTTTGATGTCATGAAGCCCAAACCTGTGTTTTGCACTTCATCTCATTAAAGGTAATATTTCTGCCCAAAAAAATCATTTTTTTTCTATCAGTCTGAAAAGATACAGTGCAAGCAAAAAAGTTTGAAATTGATACAAAATGACTGTGATCTTGACCTAAGTAAGGTCAAACCTGTGCTGTGCACATCTTCTTATTATGGTTAACATTTCTGCTAATAAGTTTTAATTTCCTTCCACCAGTTCAAGATACAGACCAAACGCCTGCTAACAGACAGGTGGACAGACAACCAGGTGCATAACATAATATGCTAAAATATTTTCGGGCTGTAAAAATGGAAGTTTGATCAGTCCACTTAACATACTCAGCATATAAAGCATAAAGTTAAGATATTTTTTCCACTATGGGTAGAAACAAAGTTATCTGCTGTCCAACTTATTGGTCAACAGAGATTTATAAATTAGGGATATTTGAATCGGCAAAAATGCATCAATTATATATAATTTATTTTTTCCATTATAATATCATATATGATAAGCCAACGAAATATTAAGTTTCCCTAAAATTTGACCACTTTGGCTTTCTTCTTGGCCTTCAATTTCGGCACTGATTTTTCATCTGTCATTTCATCTGTGTTATCGAGGTCAACACTTTTGTTACCGTCCAGTCTCTCCAACGTAATGCTCCCAATACCTGGAAATATAGAATCAAAAGTGATACTGCAATACTTCTAATATCTTGAAAAATAGAACAAAAGCCTAACTGTGATATTTCCAATACCTGAAAATATAGAGCAAAAGTGATACTGCAATACTTTCTGTACCTAGAACATGTAGAAAAATAGATCAAAAGCATACTTCTAGTACCTTGAAAATAGAACAAAGGCCATACTGTGGTACTTTCAATACCTGTAAAAATACAACAAAGGTTATACTGCAATACTTCCAATATCAAGAAAAATAGAACAAAAGCCTAAGTGTGATATTTCCAATACCTGAAAAAATAGAACAAAAGAAATTTTTCGAGGAGCATAACAAAGAATAACTACATTACTTCCAATATCTGAAAAATAAAACAGGTTATACCTGCA